>NC_081160.1:14981046-15153546 GCF_012432095.1 Onychostoma macrolepis
TGACCCAGTTAAATATGAGATCTTCGCAGAAAATCTCTATAATTCTTTCACACAGTGTCACAACATACAACGCACACAGTGAGACACAGCAAGCTTGTAATAGCCAAGTCTGAATGCTGACAGCAGGCAGACTAATTGTAGCAAGTACTACAACAACAACATAAAACTGAGAGTGCGGCTCTACAGAGAAACTTTAGACAAGGTCTGCGGCCAATTCTGGGTTTATAGATCGCTAGGCAACAAAGCAGGAAACTCGTCATGGACACAGGAGGTGGGGGGACAGAAAGCACTCCAGATGAGACGGCTTATTAAACAAGAAGTCATAAAATAGAGGTAAAGTCCAAATACTATGTCTCACTGCTGATTTAATGTGATTATAAATCACAATCATGCTTTTTTTTGTGAGCTTAAAATCTTTTCTAATTCATTCGGGGCCCAATTTCCCTTCATGTGTCTACAATTTGTGTAATCTAGTTGTCGCAACACAACACCGTGACAGAAGAAGCCTTGTGGACCGTGAGAACTGAGGTCATTTACAGAGTCACGCTTACACAAAACATCAACTCAGATTCTGCCGTTTCGAGGAAAATCATGGCACATCAGCACCACCCAATCATTCAAACATAAGCATAGAATCGATTAGGCTGTCGAAAGTCCACAAATTCTCATTCTTCCACACCTCAATCATCTACTTAATCATATTTGGCTCAAAGACAAAACATGCTTGTCTACACCCAAACGTCATGGTGTGTGCTGTTTTGGTTTAGGTGCTGAACCTAGTTTGTTTCTTTATTACCTACTGTGTTGTACAGTTTCTAGGCAACCGGTTACTTCCCTAGCCAGCGAGTTTGTACAGGGTTCTCCTTTTTCTGCCTTTCCATGTAAAAAGGCAGAGGTCAATAACATGACCACGGCATTCATCTGCGGACACCTAATTAACCAGCTCTTGTCGAGTGACCCTGTGCATCATTATATGAGAACATCTGGTGAAATAAATACTACATTTACATGCATTGGAAGTGAAAGATATATGGAGTTAAATCAACTGAGGTTCATTGGGTAATTAGCATTTGTACACATGACTGATAAATGACTTAAAGGGATAATTTACCCAAAAATGAAATTTATGTTACTAATTACTCACCCTCATGTTGTTCCAAACCTGTAACCTGTTCATCTTCAGAACACAAATTAAGATATTTTTGATGAAATCCAAGAGCTTTCTGACCCTCCATAGACAGCAATGTAACTGAAATGTTCCCAAGCCTAGAAACGCAGTAAGGACATCGTCAAAATAGTCCATGTGACATCAACCGTAATTTTCTGAAGCTACGAGAATACTTTTTGTGCGCAAACAAAACAGTAGCTTCATAAAATTACGGTTGAACCACTGATGTCACATGGACTATTTTACTGATGTCTTTACTGCATTTCTGGACCTGGGAACAATATATCTTTAAAAAAAAAAGAAAATCTTAAAGCATCAGCTATTTGCACAAAGTGTAAATAGCGATAGATGCTATGTACACTAAGTGCAAATAGCAACAGATGCTATTTAAACTAAGTGAAAATAGCATATTTTCTTAGCGATACATGCTGTTTACACTAAGTGTACCATCTACGCCACTGAAACTGATGTTTTACGAGTGTCTGTTTGTAGTGTTGACTACATCAATCACACGCTGGTAGGAGGAGTTAGTGTAAATAGCCTCAGCCAACAAGGCAGGCTACTTGCACTTACTGTAAATAGACAGTCCGAAAATCTTAATTTGTGTTCCAAAGATGAGCAAAGGTCTTAGAGTTTTGGAACGATGTGAGGGTGAGTAATTATGGGCAGAATTTTCATTTTTCACAGTTACGCGTAGGAGAAGAATTATTGAGTAAAGTCATTATTTTTGTTTTCTTTGTGCACCAAAAGTATTCTCGTAGCTTTGTAAAATTATGGTTGAACTACTGATGTCACATGGACTCTTTTGACGATGTCCTTCCTTACTACCTTTCTGGGCCTGGAAATATTTCAGTTACATTAGGCCCTTTCGCACCGCAGGAACCTTTTCATAGTACCCGAACGAATTGTGGAACTACCCATTTTTTGGCGTGTTCGCACCGCGGGAACTAGGAACCTTTTAGTTCCCAGAACTCCGTTGGGAGGAACTAATTAGCTCCTACTTCAGAGTAGGGTCTAAAACAGTTCTAGGAACTATCGTGACGTAAGTGTACGCTGATTGGCTAAACGCGTACGAAAACGCCCTCACCCGCCATGATTTAAAACGCTGTGTAAACACATACTGTGTAAACATCGCATCAACTTATATTTCACAAGAATGGAGAACAGCGATAGATGGACGGACGCTGAAGTGCAGGCACTTTTGAACATTTTGAACTCTTTTCCGATCTTTCAATCGCTTGACGTATACGTCGACATTCCATGTCCATTATTGTGAACCCCGCAAGACACAACAACAACACCGCTCCGATCACAGCGTCCTCCATCCTCCTGTTGTTAACGTTGTTCTTCTTTGTTTTCATTGTTGAACAAACAAATGACGTTGCTATCGACCGGCTAACATCACTTCCTAGTACCCACTGTCGGTGCGAATGCAACCCTTTAAATGGTACTGGGAAATAGTTTGCGCAAAATCGTCCCAGTACTTTAGTACTGTACTTTTAGTTCTGGAACTAAAGCGGTGCGAAAGGGGCTATTGCTGTCTATGGAGGGTCAGAAAGCTCTCGGATTTTATCAAGAATATCTTCATTTGTGTTCCAAAGATGAGCAAAGGTCTTATGGGTTTGGAATGACATGCAGTTGAGTAATTAATGACAATTTTTGGGTGTACAATCCTTTTAAGTAATCATTGCCATGAGGTCAATACAATGATCAATACAATGAAGTCCACTTAGATAAACATGGAGGCAAGGCAAGAAAGCTGCATTTAGAAAATGCTTTGAAATTTAGCCACAAATTTCTATAGGGAGTTGGACCTTTTAAATAGGTGTGATACAATAAGTGCTTTGCAGGGCACTCAACCAGACTAAGTACAGCAAAGCCTTCTGGGAGATTAATGAAATGAAGTCAATGAGTGAGGTAAAGTGCTCTCAGATGGTTAGACTAATGAGTTCTACCTTGAATCCCCTGAGCCAATGTGCACTGGCGTAGTGGGGACCAGATCATGCGGGGTTTGCTGGGATTTCATTCAGCAGGATGGTTCCACTGAGATGAATAAGCATTTAATTAAGCTTTTAATCAGAATTGGTTGGTGGCGGAAGAACTACACCCAAGCCCACAGAAGGTCACTGAAGGCCCACTGAAGCCCGCTCAAGGACACCTTACAATAATAAAATACAAGATTAAACAGAAGAAAAAACAATAACACGATGAACAATAATATGAAAAAAAAAATTGAAAGACTACAACTATTACGTATGTCATGAGGTAAAGAATTACAAATCGACAGAGCAATACAACTAAAGACTCTACTTCCCATAGTAGTCAAACGTACAGATGGTACAACAAGAGTCACAGAAGAATTTAGAATCAAATATTAGAATTATGCCTGAAGGTATCAATTTTTCATATTGTATAAGTCTCTTATGCTAACTAAGGTTGTAAAAACAGTAATATTGTGAAACAGTATTCCATTAAAAAATAAATAAACCTTTCTACTTTAATATATTTTAAAATGCAGTTTATTCTTATAATGGCAAAGCTGAATTGTCAGCATCCATTACTCAAAAAACAGTTCTTATTATCAATATTGAAAACAGCTGTGCAGATTAACATTTTTGGAAACAATGATCTTTTTTTTTTTTTTTTGAGGATGAACAGAAAAAAATTTTTTGTAGCATTAAAAATGTCTTTACTATTACTTTTTTTTTAAATTGGTCAATTTAATGCATCCTTGCTCAATAAAAGTATTGATTACTTTAAATACTAATAAAAATAATCACCAAAAATATATTGTGAATATCCAATACTGAGGTTATTGCAACCTTTATTGCTGGGAAATAATGAAACACAAATGTTTTGTCTCCGCCAGGATAAGCCAATAGCTCCCAGCTGCTTAAGTGATGTATCACACCATCTTCCACACCACAAGCTCACACCTGAACATTATGCTAGCATTGTGACTTAGCCTAATGTGTCCCTCTGTAAATAATGATTTTGTCCCAAATAAGATGCAGTAAATTAACCATTTGCATGAGCCAAGCGTAACTATATGTTTACAACTTTCCTAAACACCCTGAACTCATCATGAGTCACACATAGCTAACTGTTAGTCACAACCACACTTCCAGTGAACGTGAGATGGCTGCACACAGAACTTGTGGCAACCTAAACTTCACTACTCGCTCAGCACATAAGGAAACAAGATGGGCAAGTGAGTAAAGACTAGTAATCTTTTACAACCCACACATCACACATGACAAAATATGGGTCATT
Organism: Onychostoma macrolepis; assembly: GCF_012432095.1. NCBI lineage: Eukaryota > Metazoa > Chordata > Actinopteri > Cypriniformes > Cyprinidae > Onychostoma > Onychostoma macrolepis. The sequence goes on from NC_081160.1 coordinate 14,985,488, forward strand.
TCAAGACATTTTAAACTCCAAATAAATCATAAATATATTGATGTTACTGAGTTTTATTGAATTTTCTTGTGTTTTTGTACTTGTTATTGAAACAAAGCTTTTGGGTGGAACATATCGAAGGTCTCATCCCTTTTTCTTTTAAATAGCCAATAGGAATTAGTTTTGTCACAGCCATCAACCAAGATTTGCTACATCTGCTGGATGGTTTTAGGTGGACGTTGTCTAGAAAGCATTCGATTGGACAAAAATCTGTGGTGTAGGATGAGTCATCAATATTTTTGCTCCATTTTCCCAGAAGACAAAGACTGTACATTTTAACATGCATATATATGCTGAACAAGAATTTTGTTAATGTTTAGGAGTAGGGGTGTGCAATATCTATGATAATATCCTAATTGTTGTTTTAATGATGTGAGCCGAGTATGACACTGACAGAAAATGTATGGGCTTTTAGTTTTATATCATATAAAATAGTATTTTTGTAATATCAGCATATTTGCAAACACAATATTGATTTTACAGTTAATACTGCAGATTTTAGACACATTCTAAACAAAAAATTCCCACTGAATGTTTTTGCTTTGTTTCGCTAATGGAAATTTCCACAGCAAAACCGTTGCACATCTATGGGCAACACACAGTGTTTCATTACTGAATAAATTTATATTTTTTTCACAAATTGGTGAGTCAATAATTCAATGATCCCAATATTAATTTCAATATTAATTTTAAACAAATTAATCTGAGTATTATAACTGCAAAAATATATTTTTTTGTTGTTGTTGTTGTAAATGGGACCACTGTCAATGCATCTGGTTGTTGCCACATATGTAAATTTTACTCTCTACAAATCAGCCATAACACACCACTACAAATCAATGGAAATATGGAAAAAGTAATAACTCTGGTGTTGCTGTGATCAACAGAGCAAGGCTGCTTAATGATGAGAATAACAGCTGCTTAGAGATCAAACCAAGTCTCCACAGGCCAGTGGCAGAATGTGTCACATCCTAGTACAGGATGTGTTTATAAAAGAGAAAGAAACTATGTTTTTTCATGTCTGTCATAACACATTTATTGCCTTGTGTGGCTTAATCATACATTGATCAAAGAAAGATGACCATAAATAAATGGTGAAACTGAGATTCAGTGCCAACAGGCTAAAATAAGCACTAAACTTTCACTGACAGCTCTACTTTGGGGCAAAGATTCGGCCTTTGCAGTGTTCATGCTAACATATTAGAAAGGTTGCACCATGCGAGCAATTTCAGTGAAGAAGCATTGGGAGGACACAGACGATGATATCAGGAATCACATATTATAACTATACACTACCAATCAAACATTTTTGAACAGTAAGAATTTTAATGTTTTTAAAAGAAGTCTCTTCTGCTCACCAAGCCTGCATTTATTTGATCCACAGTACAGCAAAAACTGTCAAATTTAAATATTTCTATGCTAAAAATAATTTAAAATAGGCTGTTTTCTAGTTGAATATATTTTAAAGTGTAATTTATTCCTGTGGTTTACAAAGTTGAATTTTTAGCATCATTAACCCACTCACATGATCCTTCAGAAATCATTCTAATATTCCAATTTGCTGCTCAAAAAAAACATTTATTATTATTATTAATATGTTGAAAACAGCTGAGCAGAATTTTTTCAGGTTTCTTTTGTCAAATGAATGTATCTTTTGTAACATTATAAATGTCTTTATCATCAGTTTTGATCAATTTAAAGCATCCTTAAATAAATAATATTAGTTTCTATAATTTATCCCCCCCAATTCCCCAATGACAAGGAATTAAATGGTTTTAAAAGCTTGAAGCTTGAAGGTTTTATTGTCAGACAGACAGATGAACACATTTAATCTCAGACAGACCACAGACTGCACATTAGACCACTTAGACCTCTTTTCAGACTCAAATGACCTTATAAGATCTCTAAAGGCCAAGGTAAACTTCTTTTTTTCATGTATACGTTAGCGTACACATACAGTCGTATGCACAGCCTTGCAAAGTATACTTCATTTGACTCGTACACGTACGTACACAGACATTCGACGCATGCGCTTTGTGCCAAATTGCAATACCTCTCCTGGCCTAACGGGGCCAGTGTTTGCGTAATCTCTTGCCATGAGTTAAAACTTTTTTTACAGTCTATGGTTAAAACCCATATAAATATCTTTGTATTCTTTCATGCTACAGTTGTACAAATGAGGATATTTTCTAACCTCTTCGCTAGAGATGTTCCGATACCCTTTTTCCCTTCCCGATACCGATTCCGATACCTAGGCTCAGGGTATCGGCCGATACCGAGTACTGATCTGATACCTGGGTGTGTATCTGGTTATACAGCTGTATGTACTACTAGCCCTGTATGAATTGATACAATTATTTTATGGTGTGCTTCACCATAGATAGATAGATAGATAGATAGATAGATAGATAGTCTGGCGAGTAAACAAAAAAATATAATATATAATGTTTGGAAAATGGCACATCTATTTAAATATCTAAAAGTACACTCTTAACATCAGTCAGTCAAGCATTATAAATGTATTATGATAATCAAGTATTATTTAATGATATAACTTTAGCAATTAGAATTAAAACTTGGTAACCATGAATACAGTCATTTTAACTGAACTGGTGGTGGTGCTTTTTTGGTAATTGAGTGTTTCTCTAAAAAATGGGGGGGAAACTATCAATAATACTGATAAGATAATAATCATACTATGAATCCTACTAAGAACAATATAAAACGCACTAAGGATTAACGAGCTGCTGGATTCATGAATATTAATCACGTTGTTCATGTCATTGAACTGATTTGCTGAAATCAAAACAGGGACGATTATTGGTGGCGCCAGCCAATGAGATTGTCGCTTGCGCATTAGCTCCGCCTACTACCGGAGAACCGGCAGTTCTTAAAAGCTCAAGAATTCCAAAGGAACTCCGTTATTCTGACAGAAAATACAACAAAGAATATCGTTTACATACCAAGCAGAATTGACGCTTACATGCAAGACTCTCTCTCTCTTTTGCGTGTGAGGAAAAGCAAAGCGACGGCAGTCGTGCACTTCACACTAGAGTTTACTGATGCGTCAAATACAGGTGCGCTGCGCATTCATTCAGATGAACTGATAAATGGCCCAGATCGCTTGACTGAGAGTGAAACTCTGAAGCGCTTGTTCAGAGTGTTCAGCGAGTGAAAATATATCTGTGCTAAACTTATACATAGCCTCCAACTCAACACACTGGCGAGTATAATCTGAGCATTTATTAGCCAGTGGCTAATATTATACACTATTTAGTCGCCCAGGGTGAAGATTTAGTTGCACATGCGAGTGATTTACTGGCAATGCGCTACCACGTTTGTATTTATTCTTCACTGCTCTAAATAGTGGTTGCTTGTGCACAACTTCCTGTGTTTGCATTCTGAGCAGCGAAGAAGAATTGATGTCCGATTTGCAGCGTTAAGCAAAGTTAGCGGGCATAAGTCTTGTTTAAAAATGGTATCTGATCGGTACATGGGTTCAAGTACTCGCGATACCGATGCCAGAATTTTTTGAGGTATCGGTGGAATTTCCGATACTAGTATCGGAATCGGAACAACCCTACTCTTCGCACAATCTCTCGTCTATGTAGGCCTCCATTGTCGCTGTAGCTAACCCGCATTCCGGTTTGTTCTGTTTATGCAGTTTTTCTTCAGCTACCTTGTGAATCAATACCCCCACGGCAGGGTTATCACCTTGCGGATAAACTGATTACTGCAAGAGAGTTAAATGTGCATGTGCAACCTGCGCATACAAAGTATAGTATACTTTGGCCTTAAGAAGCCACATCAGATCACAATTTACAGATCACAACTTGTTAGCATGTTTCTAATTGGTAGCATTTTTAACAAGTATTGTTAGGCAATGTTACTACATACATGTTTTAAGCTTGTTTAGCATGTTGCTAGCACATGCTGGCATGTTTTAACATGCTGTTAAAGTGCCCCTATATGGATTTTTGAAAATTACCTTTCACCTTTCAACACAGCTCTAGGTGAATGAAAACATCCTGCAAAGTTTTAAATCTGAAAGTGCACCGTGTATAAAGTTATTGTCTCTGAAAAGAAATAGTCTTTTTTAAAATGAATCCCAAGCCGTTTCATGTTGACGTCAACATGAATCATTAGCATATTGCCCGCCCACTTGTTGGTCTTTTTGCGTTGGTCTGAATGAAAATGCAAATTCATTCTTTGCCACTAGGTGCTGCTTTTGGAGCGGTAAAATAGTTGTTTCCCCCGGTAACGCTGTACACAAAACAGCACTGCGCTCACAGGCGCTGCTTTATCAGGCATTACAGGCATGATGAAATGAAAATGAGTCCATTCGGACCAATCACCGCAGATTAGTGTCACGCAAAGGAGGGGTTTGGAAAGATGAATCGTCGAGCGAATCGTTTGGGAGTTGTTGAGCAAGTAAGGTAAAAATAAATGCATATTATAAGACAATGAAAGTGTTTTTTTGACCTTGCATGCTTGTCAACCTGTTGTTGGGGACTCCCAAAAACCAAAATATGAACCTTTCATAACCCATAATAGGGGCACTTTAACGTGTTTCCACATTGTCAAAATGATTTAACACGTTTTAGCATGTTGTTAACATGTTTTCAAACATTGTTAATATTGCTGCATCCTAATTTGTGCACCATCCATCCTAATTAGTACTCTAATTAGAATCAATGTGTCCCAAATCGTAGTACATTGAAATAACAAAGGTATATTCCAAAGGTACCTGAAAGGTTATTTTTGGAGGAAATTCATAGTCCAAATCTGAGCACACTCTAACAGCTAACTATACTGCCAGTGCCCACAACCCAGTGCATGTTGGACGAGGATTCAATAGAACTACAAGTGTTTAAAAAAACTATAAAAATAGCAGATATGCAAGGCCGACAGTTAAGTAGAGAAAGGGATTTGAGTAATTAATCAAAATCTAAACTGATAACAAATATTTCATGTTATACGCAGTATATTGCAACAACACCTTGAATATTTATAAAGATATGTTTAGTAATTAACTTTAAAATGCATCATTGTGCAAACACATGAGGAGGGCTTTTGAAATGAAAGACCTACGACTAGAAGATCAATGTGTCGTTTCATTTCTGTCCAATGCAGTATGAAATTAAACAAAATGTGGATGATGTTAACTGTGACAAGATGAGTGACAGAACGGTTTAAATGGTGATAGGATGCACAGAGTGATCCATTAAATATGTAATTATGACGAAATAGTGTGTCCCACAGCTTGCCTACTATTCAGTTAGGGCTAGTATACTACTATTAGGGCATAGTATAAATAGTGAATTGGGACGCAGCACGTTTTGTTTACAGCTAACATGTTGCTAGCATTTTTTAGTATGCTAATACTGCAAATTAGCATACTAAATACACAATTAATTCAAATAAAACAAAAAAACCTTATCCAATCATGTTTATCAAATCAAGGGCTGCATATATTAAAGAAGTTATGCTATGTGTTTCAGAGTGACAAACAGCACTTTGTTTTCTGTCTGTGTTTACACACATAGGGCGTTTATCTATCTATCTATCTATCTATCTACCACTCTCTCTATAATTTTACAAGATAAATGCAAACAATATAAATAAATATCTTACTAAAAAAAAAGATTACTTACATGTCATGTGACTATAATAACCAACATCAGAAAACCTTGGAAATGTGTTGTTAAATTATTGACATATTAACTTAAAATCTCAGGGAACACTTCAAGTAAAAGACTTTATGTCTATGGGGTTCGGCGGACAAAAAAGACTGAGAACCCCTGATCTACTCAGAGGAACTGAAAGGGATGTTAAAAGCAGAAACCTCATTCTGTCAATCCACAAGACTTTTAATTTATCGATATTGGTTGAATGAATATATATTGGCCGAATGAAAACACTTAAAATTAATTAACCTTTAAAAACATGAATAATTTCATTAAAAATGTTAAAGGTAATCTTTAGCAAATCCCAAAATGAATATCCATTGCAGAGCAATCAGATTACGTAAAGAGGGAAAGCCAATGGCTAACCTTGCAACTTGCGTGGACCTGAAGCTGGACCAAACTGGTAAATCCACATTCATTGGTTAACGCCCCCCATTCCTCACATGACTCTGGCCTGATAGCATGTAGTATTCAGCCAGAACTTTATATAAACTTTAAGTATCAATACTCTTTATGTATTGCACACTGCAGATTTCCTATAAGAAATAAAGCGAAAATGTTATGACATGAAATTCTGTATTATAGATAAAAAAGAATACAATATTAACAACATGCAGAAAAAGGTGATCACCATTAAAGGTGTTGTGATAACTGTAAGACATTTAGGCTTATTTATTAGAATATATATATATATATATATATATATATATATATATTCATAGAGTGTCTCTGTGGTGCTGTTTAAAAGTCTTTTTAGACTTAGTTCACCCCAAAATGAAAAGTTTGTCATTTACTCAACCTCACATTATTCTAAACCTGTATTGTATACACAAATCAATGTCGTCTTGGACCCCAGTGACTTTCATTGTATGGACGGAAACAGTTCTTCACAATATCTTCTTTTGTATTCCACAGAAGACAGGAAGAAGTAGGAAGTAATAAGGTTTGGAAAGACATAAGGGTGAGTAAATAATGTACCAAAAAAGGGGTGGGAGGTGGGGTGAACTATACCTATTTTCATGAGCTATAAATCCAACCAGAAAGGCCAATAAATTAATTAAGCATGGAAAGCTGGTAAAGACTTAAGACCTACTGCTGACAAGATAGGATCAACAGCCTAAAAACAAGCACACAACCATTGTTTTATATTGTGAGTAAATACAATATTATATTAATATCTTGTATCAAACGTTCCCAAAATAAATAATATATAATGCCACTGACAGAACAGACACAGATTTCCACACCATTTTTTTTTTTTTTTTTTTTTTTCATTTTATGAGAATACCCAGAATACCTATTCAAGTCTAACCCGAAATGTACTGCCTGCATTTAACAGATCAATGTGCAAAGTCCTTTACAGTAAGTTTACATATCTGGTTCATGTCAGTCAGAATGAATGAGTTTGTTCTGGCTTTCTTCTGGATGACATGAACTATGCTCTTGAATTTCCTGTGATATATCACATCTTGATTTGTTATTGCAGAACATTGATTATCATTCTTTCCAAAGCTTAAAGAACAGAGGAAAAGTAACGTTTGTTTGTAGCTCCCATACAGGAATAATTTCTTCAGATTACCAGATATAATCTTTCTAAAGGTGACAGCTAAACATCTCATCTGATCTTAAACTGACAAAAACATAACGTAAACAATGTAGCTGGAAACACATCCATGGCAAATAAATGTACCACAAATCTCAACAGCCATGGTAATCATTTTCTTATTGTTGAACATGGGCTTCTGCTTACAGCAAATATTAAACACGAGACAGATAATATTGACTAAAGCCAGATCAAAATAACATCGTACACAAATCAACAATGCAACAGTGTTTATAAACATTTACACGATTACTTACCCCTGAACAGAATATGACAGTGCAGTAACGTTACACATTTAAACACCTTTATACATATTGTATGCATGCTGTCAGTTTGACACTTACCTTATCTCGGCTGGGTTTAGTGGGGAGGAAAAAAACGGGAATAGAAGAACAACCTTGGTGTAATACTGGCAAAACAGACCGTTCTGTCGATGGCAATTCTTCACAAGTAAGTTACATAAAGTTCGCCTGTAACAACTGTCACCTCATAAACTTGTTATTCTTGACTTGAATGCTCTGCAAAACTGTCTCTGTTTATCTGATACAGCCGAACTCTGAAACCGATCGACCTTTCACTTCTGTACGCGTATATAAGGCGGAATGGTGGGAACGGTGGAGGACTGGAGCGCAACAGTTTCTTAACACGTCCACAGCGGGAGTTCATGAATTCTACTATGGCAGAGGGAGATCTTATGAATATTAATTAGGCCATACAGACGTTGCCTGGTAACCTTCGGGCAGCGTCCAATCACGTAAGCTGTTAATATTCATGAGCAAATGATTCAGCAAATCACTCTTGGCTACCGGGAGAACGTCAGATTGCGTCTTTAATATTAATGTTTAAAGCCTTTGCCATAGCAGAACTGAACTATCGTCTCCACAAGAGCGCCATCTGTCGACGCAACCGTAATATAACCGCCACCAGGTTCAAGGAATACAGGTCACTATTTCCATTATCAGTTATATAAACGTTTACATTTTCTGCATTATTTCGTGTTGTCTTTTTAAAAAAAATAAATAAATCTGAAAGTTACCATCAACAACACTTTATTCAAAAGTTTTATTTAAAATATTTTCATGAACAAAAACAAAACACAGGCTGTCTATAAAACAGGTTGACTTTATTGCTTAGAGAATACAGCTTACAGCTTTTGCAAAGGCATGTGAATACGCTTCTCAACTACACCTTACCAGTCATCACAAGATATGAATTAACCACACATTCACAACTCCACTTTTACACATTGCACCTGGAAAAAATCTGCTATCAAAACATTGTACAAAGTGAGAGTTACAGAGCATTCGGTGCGATATGCACCAAAGCACTCACATCATACAGAGAGCAAATACCATGAGCAGATTTCCGAAGCCTATCTGGTGACTTGAATTTTCATAGTTTTTCTATCTTTGGTACTATGAGACAGATTTTATTCTGCACATGTAAATCTTTTCCTTGGAATACTGTTCTGAACACAGGGCAGGTAAAAGCCTATCTACACATAATCTTTATCCTCACTTGAACTAAAAAGAACCAAAAAGCAACATCCTACATTACAAACCACATTCTCTGATCTCACTCAGCAGAACAAAGAGAAATACAGAAGCGGGGATGAACGGCTGTAAAAATCACTTTCCAAAAAATGTTCCCCAAATGTGTCTCTTTAAGCTATTTTACAAAGACAAATATAAGAGAAATACGCAAATCGCCTAAAACAGGATGCGATTCAAAACATCGGCTCCTGAAGTTAACCAATGACAATTAACATGGTGCGCCTCATGTCACAGCCACATCACACGACTTAACATCCTTCCCACACACAAATACGCTGAAACTTATGGCAACTGCCTTCAATTAAATCAGGAACAAATGAGAAAGAAAAGAGGGATTTTCAAAAGCTAATAATTCTAGTTAACAAGTGAATCGAGGCAACATAGCAACAAATCACAGGAGAACACCCATGATTGCTCCTAAACCGTCAGTATGAATTTATACTGGTGATCTGGATTTAAAAGTTTATATAGAAGAAAACACTGCAGAGGTCCCTCTCTGCTAAGGTTACAGAGAACAGAGTGTGTGTGGGAGACCGAACATGTCTGTAAATATATATATTTGTCAATCTATCTGTGTGCTTCGGTGAAAGCCTGCCGGGATTCACATGTCGTCCTCTTCATCTTCGTCCTGGGAAGATCCGGCCTGCTGAGCGGAACTGGCTGAAGCCGCCGCTAGCTGTGCCTGCTGGGCGGCCTGCTGCATCTGTAACCACTCCTGCTGTGCCAGCTCAGCCTGCTGCTGCCGTGCCTGTAAGACAGCAGGACTTATCAGAAGAGCCACTTGAAATCACAGCGTTCTCATGCTGTTACACAAATACAAGGCATAAAATGGAAAGCCAAAGAGCACTGATTTCATCCTTTTCATGAATATGTCAACATGCTTTTAAAGCTCTTCCAGCATTTTTACCTTGGCAAATAATTCCTGTTGTTGACGGAGAAGTTCTTCCTCGGGTATGCCAAGGTTCTCTAGTCGAGAGCTGGCCTTCCTCCGTTTAAGTGCTACAGTTTTACACTCTTGCAGAACGTCTTTTACTTCTGCGATGTATGACCCAAAACCTAGACTTTCAAGTGCTAAGGACAAAAATAAATAAATACACTGTTACATATATCTGTAGGAAATCAAATGTCCAAACAGTTAACCAAAAAAAAAAAAAAAAAAAAAAAAAAAATCACCACCTTCATACTTTAAATCTATATCATGACTAACACAATCTTGTCTATCCAACTCTCTGCAAATCCAAATTGAAAGCCAAAATACTGAATTAATCTTTAGATTAACCTGATTAAGTCTGTATGTTAATACAATCCAAAACCTTGGAAGACCTAAAAGGTTGCAGGTCTGGAAAGGTCTGGGACAGCTCATGCTGCTCAAAACCTGTATGACTTATTCCCTACTATGGAACACAAAGATACTGTGAAGAACTGCATTAAATTTAAAAAGTTTTTGTTCATAGAAATACAACACTGCACTTAAAAAAAATAAATAAAAAACACACTACAACATTTTTCCAAAATATCTTATTTTGTGTTCTAAAGAAGAATGAAGAGCATACGGGTGTAGAGCAAGCTATAAAAAAAAATAAAAATTCTCATTATCAGATGAACTCCAACCAAAGCCAAGCCAGTTTAATATGGTCCCCCAGACCATCTTCAGCAAGTCTTCAAGACTGAACAGCTGAAAATTGCCCAAAACCCCTTTAAAATCAGTCAAATGACTAGCCAGGGGGACAAACGTAGTCAAACTAGTTCTAAAGACAAAGTTTTAACATATTGGCTGCGTTTATGCAACTGGCCACAGAGTGGAAGAGCAGCTAGGAGCAGGTGGTTTTTCACCATGAATTGTATGGAAAATGAGCCAATCACAGTGAACGGTGACTGTTGTGTACATCAGAAGCAAGAAAGAAATACAGGTTTTGGAATAATATGAAAATGAATGAATAAAAGAATGTTAATTCTTGAGTGAACTACCCTTTAACTCCATCGCGTATCCAAACGGATCAATTAGCTGTTAGTGACATCCTCACCGTTTATAACATGTTCTGGGGATATAGTCTTCTTCTCTGATTTATTGCAGATCTCGTTGGCCTCTGATGAGACGAGGTGAATGAACTCTGTGCAGCAGTTCACCACCAGCTCTCTGGCATCGTTCGCTACTCGCACATTGGGAAGCGTTTCTTTAATCATTTTATTGATCGCCGCCCTCGGGATCGTCAGATCATCGTCGTTGCCCGATGAAGAGGCCATGTAGGATGAGCTGCCCAGACGTTTTGAAGGGAATCGAAAGCAGGCGAGGAAGTCCAATGGGTTGTTAATGAAAAAAACACCCACAGCGGCGGCTTTGTGTGGTTTCAAATGGTGTGGTCGGCTTTCTTATAGCAGATCACTAAGACGCTGTCAGAGAGAATGCATACTTTTGAATTCAAATTCAGGGAAAGAGTGCGAGTGTGTGACACAAGGAAGAAAGGATGAGAGGAGTCGGTACCTTTCGGTTGATCAGTTCACGCTGACTCTCCACATCCACACATCAGAGCTGGAGCTGCTTCTGCTGCTGTTCCTGTGCGCGTTTATAATCATGATTCAACTCCGATCATTCATTCTCAAGCTGCCTGGATAAACTAACAGACGCCGCGCGCATTTGGCTAAAGCCCGGGGCGGAATTTTTAAGCATTCGAAGCTCTTAATTCATTACTTCACCCACTCGGTTAGCGATCAACGAAATGAACCCCACAATGCAACACTTCCGGATATCCGGTGATTCTTCTGCTTGTTATTGTTTCGTGCGGTTGCTCGACACTGCCGCCTACTGTACGAAATGTAATTTACGAAATTTGATCTCGAGACGCTCTTATGACCCACAGCAACTCGAAATCTTTCAAACCATCAAACATTGGATTGTGTATAGGTATACCCCTGAAATCTTGTACTAAAAAAAGCACAAAACTGAAATTGCAAGCGCAAGATTAGGGAAAGTCACGGGGTTATAGACTAGGCCTATAGTTTTTGGTCCAAGCAGTTTGCATTTGTTTTGGTTTTCTTTTCTTCCTTCTTCCTTATATTATGCATAATTATGTGATATAATAATATTATATTATAATTGTCACACACAGACAACAGGTGATGCACTCCAAATTCAAATTTAGGTCATGGTTTAGGTTGCTATTAACATAATCCTCCTTGTAACCCTTTAACTGTATGATTAGGACATTATCTTGAAACTTTTGATGCTTTTATTTGGTAGAAGTGCTGCATGTTTTAAAATAGATATCAGAATTTGTGAAAAACTGATCAAAACTTCATTCAGGACCCAGTTGTTAAAAAAAATTAATCTGGATTAGAATAATCCCTTGTTTTGCTATTCAGGATCAGGTCATTTTATTTCTGTGCCAGTTTTTCAAAGCAAAATTGGATTAGATCACCCTGATACACTCGTTTAGATTACCAAATCCGGGTTATCTGTGCTCTGGACTAATTATCACAATGTAGGCTACTAGGTAAAGAACAACGGGTGGAACATTTAGCGTGGAGTCAGTGTTTTCAATTAGAATATGCACAAAACAGTACAAAATATCCAACAAATAACCCGTTTTCATTTGTCAACAGCCAGACCCCTCATCTGACCCACAACAAATAAATAGAACAAACAAATATACATCACAAATACATTGTGGATATTTTGAGCACATATTCTTAATTTAGACTTTTGAAGCCAGCTTTTAGGAGGCAGCTTTCAAGGGTGGCTTTGGTTTGCAGTAGTTTGGTCAGAGTGATTTGTTACACTGTACTTCCGCTCTTTGAGTTTCTAATTTAAGAAGCGTCTTATAGGCATCATCATCATCATTGTTTAGCAAAGAATGCTTAAAGCTTGAGCCCCGGTGGCAATGACTACTGGCTCTACCAGTGAGGATTCACCTCCATCACCCTCTTCCGTCAAGAAGGCAATTTAGGTGATTTCAACCCCAATTTCTTTTCTGTTATTCACTTTTCCACCTTTAATAGAGTTAAAAGTTTCTACAACTAAAGTATAAAGGCATAACTCCCCCTAGCAGTGTGTGAGTTTCTCCAGCATTGGATCCACCACTCTAGTGCAGTGAACATGGCAGTTTCCCGGCCCTGAGCATGATTGATTCAATTGAACAGAAGCCAAAGCACAGCAGCTAATTGATGTTTAATTGGTGTGTGTTTAAAAAAAACACTTACACAGCCATACAATTTAGCCTTTCACTGCAGTTTCTGTAAGTATTTTAACCCTGTAAGGTTTGCATCAGGATGGGAATCCGGCGTAAAACCTTTGCCAAATGGCTGGGTGGATAATTCTGCTCTGGCAACTCCTATGGGAGCAGCCAAAGGAGAGAGAGAGAGAGACAGAGAGAGAGAGAGATTGTTCAGCCTTTCTTAAAATGCTTACAGAGAGGCACTGACATGTCAGGTATTGTTCTTTGCCACCACTATTTTGGTAGGAGAGGATACATCAAAGGGCATGTGTTGAGCACACAAAACCACTGGAACAATACACCAGGAACTGTACACATCGATTTTGCTTTGGTAATATTGATATTAAGAAAAATGCAGAACTTGTCAGGCCAAAACTTCAACCTGAAAGAGTGAACCTGAAGGAATCACAGTCTGCCTGTGGAACAACAATGTCTCATTGCTCTTTTAAAAGCACAAAGTGAATTCTGGTGAAAGCTGTGTCAGTTGCATTGGCCAGCCTGGTCAGTTTGTCTAATTTCCAAAGGATGTCCAGATTGCCCACACCAAGCATGAGGTTTATTCTTTTTTTTACTATTGCCCAATACTATTCAACTGTCCATGATGCACGTATCCTGAGGGAGAGCGCTCTATAGAGTTCCAATCTAATCAGGAATTGATTATTTGAAGGTAAAGCTCAAATTTATGAACAACACCTACAGACAATTAAAGCATGATTGGATGACTGGATCTAATCCAATATCTGAATACTTTTTTAAAAGTTTCTTTTGAACAACCCGCGTTCAAGAATTGTTCAAAAATCCGATCGGTTTACCTTTGAACAACTGGGCCAATAAGATAATTTCTGTTATTTGACGATTTGACAATTGCGATGTACAAATGCAATGCCCTTTTGAGAGAACTGGCCACAAGGTGGTGCTATAACAGGAGATTTAAAATTTTTGTGTAATATGCTGAAGCTTTATTTAAACCCTTTTTTTCCCCTCTGAATCCTCAAGTGCTTGTAATCTAATGGCAACATGATGTTTGCATTTTTTGTCCTCCCCTTTTCCTTATCCTTACCTGACACATGCATTTGCTATATAGCTCTTCAACTGTTCATGTTCTTCTTCCAACAGTTGGTAAAAGAACATATCAGTTTTATTCATGACATGCATAGATTAATTGGATAAAATTCAAATGTTAAGAATATAATCTCTTCCCTCATGTCCTGACTCTTCATCTTTTGTTTTTTGTATCAAGGGATTTATCCAGATTAAGTTTGGCAGAGATGATAGTTTTGCTTGGTACTTTGGTACTCATATGTAAAGATAACCTAAAGTCTAAGTAGATGATGAGACTTCAAGACGACCAAAAGAAAGAGAGAAAAGATTAGATGAACAATTAATTTATTCAGATGTCTTCAACTGATGGATGGAAATCAATTAGCACAGGTAACAGCACAACTATTATGAAAATTTTGCAAACTTTTAGCTAACTCTGTGATTTATAATAAAAGATTGTACAATATTTGGTATTATGCATTATTGCATTTATTCACATATAATGAAATTCTGAAATAATGAAAACAGGTCAGCTGTCCTTGGAGGTATTCCAGAAAACAAGGTTAACTTAGTGCCATATAAATCCTGAACTCTCAGTTGATTAACTTGTAGAACATGTGCGATTGATTGGCTCTAGAAAGGCGGTCTAGAGTTAAGGCTGCAATACACAACATGGCTTTTGCCCAGGGCCAGACTTTTTCGTTCTGGACACACTGATGCTAGATGCTGAAAGTCAGAGCCAGCCTGCAGGTTTTCAGCAGTCAATGTTGACAGATTTAGCAGAAAATTGCATAGTGTATGATGAACATGGACTCTGTTTTTTATTTGGCTTATATATATATATATATATATATATATATATATATATATATATAATATTATTATATATATATATATATATATATATATATTTATTTATTTTTTTTTTTTGAGAACAGATTTATTTTTAATTGTAGTATGTTCTAGTAATGAGGCACACTTTTAAAATGCTCAGTTGTTTAGTGTATGATGCTCAGGTTTTCTCTGTAACCATTTACAAGTCAACAAGTGTATGATGCCTGGCGTTTTTGTTAAAATTAAGACTTAATGAACACAAATAAACAGTGTGTCGAATCCATGAAACAAACTCCATGAAAACAAATGCTAAGAGGAAGCACATATCGGTACCTATTATGCAGTCTATTTTTAAACACATAATTTTTTAATTTTTTATTTCTTGGTAGGCTACTGCATTTCAGTGATGCAGAACTGATGCTAAATAAAGATATTATGCAAAGATATTATGGCTGTATTATGTTCAGGGGCGTGGAGGGCTACCATCCAGCAGAGTTTAGCCAGAGATATTCCTTTTATTTTGAGGAGATACCAACCTCCGCATATCTACCATTTGCAAAGGCATAATGGTCGATTTGGATCACATTATCGTAGGGGTCTGCAACCCAGCTCATAGAGAGCTACCGTCCTACGTTCAGCTCCAACCCCAATTAAACACACCTGAACCAGCTAATCAAGGTGTTGAGGGTTAATTGATCATTGGAACTGAAGTCTGCAGGGGTGTGTTTCCCAAAAGTATCATTTCCCAACTATAGTTCTGTTGAACCCTGTGACCATAATTGCTTTTGGGAAACACACCCCAGGATCATAGCTCTCCAGAAGCAGGGATTGGAGATACTATAGAACAGACTATAGAGTCTGTTGCAAAATAGTCTGTGACTTTTTGTTCAAAAAAAAAAAAAAAGATAAAAATCCAAAATGAATGTTTATTGGTAAACATCTTGAAGATTAGTCAGTAGGTTGTCCACTGACATCCTTTAAAAAACAGCCTTAAACACATTTGAACAAGCTAATAAAGGTCCTCAGGATAACTAGAATTTCTTGGGAGATGTGTTGGCACTAAACTCTGCAGGACAGTAGCCCTCAAGGAGCAAAACTAGACAATCCCTGCCATATACAGTATATAGATTTTTTAGATTTTAGATTTTACTTCCATATTGGTGAAAAGGTGTGATGTATCTCATGCGTACGTTGTATTTTGTATTTATTGTATTTTTTTATTAATAAATTATATTATATAGAAATATTTAGTATTATAATGCCTTAAAATTATAATATCATGCTTTATCTTTGCTGTCACGCCCACTGGAGCCTCAACAAAAAGGCAAGAATTCGCTGAATATCTATGAGGCTGAGAGGCATTTATCTGAAGTAAACCAACCCTGGAACATATCCTGCTCTGGAGCAAGTTATGTTTAGAGAGTAATTTGCTGTATGGCTACTTACATATCATGAAATTTCCCCAGTTTTTGGAACCGAAAGTTGAGGTTGTCCATTTACTTTGGGTGAACTTAACCAGTTAAATTGCTTGACTAAATTGTGAAATTGTTTTCTGGAATACCCCCAGGTCTCCAGCAGAATATTCTTTAAGAGGCATTCTTGTCTTTTTCCAAAGAGAAGCTCTTACGGCTTCTCCAGCGCAGGAGCTTGAGGAAATTGAGACTTGCATTGAACACCTTGTCATGTTCAAACACCATTTTATAGAAGGTTTCAATGGGAAGGTCACCGTTTGGATCTTCATATTTTAGGGTGGTCATGGGTGTGTACAGATGGTTAGTTTGATGGCGAAATGGTGGGTTGTCCATGGTGATCATTTTGAATGTGTGCTGGTTATAAAAGAAACAACATATGGACTGTTAGTAAATCAGAGACAAGACAAAACATCAGAGCTTTGGAGAGATAAATGAATGAAATAAATGAAATGTTTTGGAAAAGTTCTCAAGCTCCTGGGTTGTGCAAGTACCTCTGCAACATCCTCTGGAGTTTGTCCAAAACTCTGGAATATCTGGTTGTAATTCTTTAAGTAGATGTTGGTAAACATATCTGCTGTCACTTTATCAGCTTTGGAGAGGTCTATCTTCAAGCCATCCTCATACACCTTACGCTCAAACTCTGAGACGACAGGTCCTGGTTCAATGAGGCTGATACTGCACAGATGCAAATATACATACAATTACAACTTAAATGTGGGGGTCAAAGCTTTCAAAACACATCGAAAATCTTGAAATTACTGCGGCAATCTATTATAATGAACAAGAAAACTGAGCTCTTATAAACTTGTAAATTTAATTTACCATAGGATGTGATGAGGCAATGTGGTTCATGTCCACTCTGTCTAGATTCATGTTCAAGTGAATAAATGTAAATGTACTCCTGGATAGTTGGGAGCATTCAATGCTTGGACCCCTATTTATGAGTGTGATCACTTACTTCAGATTGAATCTCAGAGCTTGAACTGCCAGACTCTCACAGAACCCTTCAACAGCGAACTTGGAAGCAGCATAAATGTCATTAAACAAAATACCTGTGTACATGAACACGACAGTGATTAGAGATGGTAAACCCTGATTGAATCCTCTTAGAGCTCCTTTAGTTATTGTTGTTAATCCTTTAAGTCTCTAAATTGGACCTCTCACCCCCTGGTATTAAGAGCTCAAAAGCAAATATCAGCTTAAGAATAAAATCTGGTTGTTGTCCATTTTTAACAACTCACCCTGAATCCCCATTACACTGCTGATTACCACTATGTGGCCACTTTTTCTCTTCTTCATATCAGGCAGAACCTCCTTCAAGAGTCGCACAAGCCCAAAGAAGTTAGTGTCCATGACAGATTTCATCTCATCAATGGTCTGACACTCAATGGGGCCAATCATTCCCATTCCAGCATTACTAACTGTAACACAGATAATGGAAGGGTAGCATCAGCAATGCTGACTCACAGAAGACAAATTAAGCAAATCATGAAGTTTTCTTAGATATTCCAGATTTTTTTTTTTCCAGTTTTATCTTATCTACAGCTTCAAAAGCATATTGTATTGTATTAATTGTATCTCATAAACTGCTGGGATTTTCATGCACAGTTCACGCATCCTATAAGCAGCAATTGTGCGGGTAATGATAATTTCTGAGAGAGATCAGAAATGATCAGTGAATGAACAGACAGATTAACGGTGACAGGAAGGAATTAAATAATGTTGTGTTACAACAGTGCTACAGAGCAGAGCAATGCTGAATGCAAAATGTTGAATCTTTAAGTGGATTGACTGCAGCAGCAGAAGCCCAAATTCACTTCTTGTTAGAACAGGAAACTGAATGTACTCTAATGGCCAAATATACAGCAACTGTACTATGTTATAAAGTCTGCTCTGCATAGACCAGAATCTCTGATTTCCTCAGGTTCTTGTTATATCCATGCCACAAAGAACATTAGGGTTTTTCACAGTACCCTGGGTCATTCTAAAACCCCAGGTAAATAGAATCGTGGGTTATCTTGCTTCATGTTTCACACTACTCATACTTTACCTGGGGTTAAAATTAATCTGGGTGTTCGGTAGCTGACGTTTCATACTGTATATAAACCCCAGGTGTTATGTCTACATGGCTCTGCATTCATCCAATTCATCCAAATTAACCACGGTTTTACTACAAATAAAAAAACACAAAACAAAACAAAAAACATGGTACTATACTTAGACCATGGTAGCCACAAATGAACCATGGTCTTGCTACACTAACCATAGTTTAACCATGGTGTTTGTAGTAAAACTGTGGTTATACAAATGGTAATCAATGAGCCAAAAAATGGTTATACACTTTTACTATAATAAAACATGGTTAAATTCCGTAAGGGAACGTTAAAGTTTAGCACAGTGTGAAATGCTATCTTATAAATACCCAGAATTTATTATTTATTATTAACCCCATCATATTATTATTAATTATGAACAGTGTGAAACGTGAAGCAACCCTGGATTCCTTTTACACAAGGTTTAGAATGGGTTAACCATTTCAATAGTCTATCATTTCACACTACATCGAAAAAACGATGCTAACTTTGCACCAGAGCAGGGTTTCATAACCCTCGGTAAATAAATAAATAAATAAAAGTGGTGCTAACCCACTTCTTAATTAAAATGAAACGTTCCTTTACCCGGGGTTAAAAACGGCGTTTAGATTTAAAATAATCAGGGGTTAAGGGCAGTGTAAAAACCCTGCGTGTTACGATTATGTCCGTCTCCGCCTAAAGGCGCCCTGCACATGGTATGCGGGGAAAATGAGCTATTATGGCCACAAATTAAAGCATAGCATTTGTGTTTTGATGTAAGAAATACATCTAGGAAACCCTTACTGAGAATGTCAACTCTGCGCATGGGCAGGCTGTCCACACAGGCTTTGACAGAATTCTCATCACAGACGTCGAGCTCCTTGATCTCCAGTGTGCTGCCCAAAGTACGACCTGCTGCCTCCTCCAGAGCTTCACGTTTAGCCAGGTTCCTCATGGTCGCATACACTGCCAAAGCCAAAACATTTAGCTGAACCCTTAAGAACCCAGACCAATTTCTCCTTATAGGAAAATTATGGGGCATATAAAACAGACCAAATGGACCACTTATAACATGTTTCTGCAGTTGTTTTTGAAATACAACCCCCTCCTTGTGAAAGCTCTGTAATGTGACATATATATGACATTGGGCGTTTATGATAAATTTTTCATGTTACATATATGTTACATTGGGCGTTTATTTATTTTTATTTATTTTTTTTATTTTTTTCACAATTTGAAAATGTGCAAACTGAATAAAAATAAATAACTACCTTACACTGGAGGTCAACATGTTAAACATGCACATAGATTTGTTAAAATATGCTTTGAAATGAGCAGCAGAATATATATAACACTAAAATAACTGAATCAGCTAAATTAACTGAGCAGCTCATTACCATTTTTACCATTTCTTAATGTGACAAATACATCACATCAAAATTCCACCTACTTTTATAAGGCTAACAGCCCGATGTGACATATATGTCACCACGATATCTTTGTAACTTGTTTTATATCAGTTTGCTCAAGAAATGTATTAAAATCAGGTTAAGAGTAATCTATGTTATTAAAACATTAGAATTGTTGCATGGGTTGAAACATACCTTTTGTAACAAAAACAATTTTTGTAACAAAAACAAATTTCTGACACTGTAACATGTGCTAACCAGACAGGACACCATTTTGGATATGTTGCCATGGCAACAAAAAATGTACACATTGTCACATGACTGAACCTGGGTGTTCATTATATGTCACTTAGGGACTTCCTGAGTTGAAAGTGAGGGATAATGCTTAAAAAAAGACCTTTCCAGATAATCACCAGTGTTTGTGACACCCGCATCACCATGGGTTCTTATGGGTTAAATTTCATTTGAACTAGTCTGCTAGTAATAAGTGATTTCAGCTAACAGATGGAGACTAGTCATCATTAATTACTCATAAAGCTACTCAGCTACTTATTTTAGAAAATCTACAAGCAAAGTAGATTTATTTAGGAGAATACACAATTTACGCATGAAGAAACTGTGCATATTTCCCTTCTCTTGCAAGTTTGGACTGTCATCATCCGTGTGCAGCAGTTTCACAGACGATCTCATGTGCAGCCCAGAGTACAACCTTCTTGTTTTTCATTTAACACGGTTCCCCATGGCATACACTGCCAAGCTCAATATTTATATAGGTTAACTTTCATTTGAAGTAATCTGATAACATTTCCAAGTAGGCCTAACAGATTGTGATCACAGTCCTTATTTAATGACTAATGGATTAGTGCTTCTCAGCTGCTTACTTTGGAGTAATTCTACACGCAAAGTCAATTTATATAGGAGAAAGTTTAAGAAGTTGCTTACGAAAAAAACATTATAAGAATCAATTGTTTACTACATACTTCTGAGTTGTAACAGGGTACAGTTGTAACACTGTGAATATTACACATTGCCTTCTGTCATAATGTGCACATTCACATTTGTCCTTTTAGAAGTAATTGTTTTGGGACATGCCTGTGTTGATAGCACTAATGGTGGGACAATGTACATCTGCCACCACTGTGAAAACAATCAAGAACATAACAAAAATATTAAAGTGATACATTTGCATATATTAAAATGTTTCAAAACAGTCAGAGTATAAAATGTGTCAGTGTGTTTCACTTAAATGTAGACCTATCTAATTTGGCACAATAATTAGTGTCGCAAATGTCCCATCTAGGTTTTTGACATTTGGTTGATAAACAGAAAATGGCATCTTTTGAAGAAAAACAAATCTATGTTAATTCTGCACAGCATTTGTGCAGTACAACAAAAAGCAAACATTCCAATGCTGGAACTGTACTTGGTCTACACCACTATTATACGACTATAGATATTATATGGGCCTTACCCATAAACCTCTTTTTCTCATCTTTGGCAAGACGAACAGCAAGTGCCAATCCAATGCCAGAAGAACAACCAGTGATCAGTACAGCCTTCTGATTCATGGCTCTTTCTCTGATGATACGGTGGGACGAGAGAACGAGAAGTAAACGAAGGCTAAGGAGAACTGGAAAGAAGATAAAGAGACAGAATGAAAAAGAGCTTGAGAGATGAGCTAAAACACCTGCTAATCCACAGCACTAAGACTCAGCAGAATGACCCACGTGTCACTACAGTCTAGACATATGGTGGACAATACGTAACATTACAACTGCTGAGAAGCAAGGTCTATACATCAAAAAACACATAACTCAGGACTATTTTAAAAAGGTTTTTTATTTACTATATACTGGGATTCAGAATAATTGTAGAGATTAAAACATTAAGACATTAAAATCTTTTTCAGCAACTACAGTATATTCTCTCAGATGTTTCAATTTGCAAATTTATGAGGCATTATCCATACACGTGTACAGTTTTTAACAATCCAATGGCACCAAGTTGTCGAATACAGACAAATGTTATTGTCTTGCTTATATAAAAAACAACATTTTCCATTTCTTTTCAATTTCATTTAAAAAATCATGTAGTCGAAAACATCACTTGAATACAGAAGCATATAAAAGAGTTTAATTGTATAAAAAGGCAAAGTCAATGCATAGGAGTCAACAAGGCAAAAAGTCATTGATAGTGGCAAAATACAGTACATAGTAGCTTAACATGCAGCATTATTGCATACTGTGTTCCCATCTGCATCCTTTACAGACCATCAATGCATGAAACACAAGAGCTGATTATTCTGGAAGCTAAGCATATAAAGGTTTGCGTGTCTGATTGTGTGTGCTTTTAGAAACGACCACGGATGCGATCCAGGGGGTCTGTGTCCCACATCTTTGTGTCCCAAGCCTGGAACCAGCCAGTGAAGGTTGGGGGCTCAAACCCTTGCTTTACAGTGATGACCGGGGTGCCACGGCGACCAGAGGGGTCAGAATCCACATAATCTTTGGCTAACGGTAAAGAAACATGTACATTAATAATCAGGAATTCAAGAATAATCAGGAATTCAATGGCAGTGTTAATCAAATTTAATCCTCCATTATGGACTGCTCTAGATGAGATTTTGCTTTTTGGTACCTTAACTGTACAAATGTAAGTGTTAAAGTTAGTTAGTGCTTCCGAGTCTTAACTTACCTATTTTATCTGCTCCATTCCGCTCCACCTCGTTGGCATCATTACCAATCCAAGCAAAGACCTAAAGGAAGAAGAAACTGAATTAAACATTTACCCCCGGTTTCACAGACAAGGCTTAAGGCTAGTCCCAGACTAAAATGCATGTTTGAGCTGTCTCAAAATGAAAATATCTTGCTCCAACATATCTTAAAATATGTCAGTGTCATTGTTGTGTGTAAGATGCACACCTGTAACATTTTCTTCTAAGTTATTTTTATAAAAGCTGCTTATATATCTTAATTAAACCAAGGCCTAGTCCTGGCTTAAGCTAAGCCCTGTCTGTGAAACCGGGCCTTTAAGTTTAACATTAGACCTAAGTCAAGTTACATTTATATTTAATTTTTTGACAGGAATGATAACAAGGCTGTAATGGATGGACACAGATAACATCATTTTCACGACTTTCAAAACTGTTTAATGGAAATTTTGTCTATTGACAGTTTTTTTAATATTTTTTACAAATCAGCTTAGTCAGCACATCAACAATTGATATGTTGTTAAAAAAACAGTACAATCCATTAAACGCACTGTATTTCTATAACTTCACAGCCTCATTTTCATTCCTGTGAAAAAATAAACAGTGTTGGGGAAAGTTACTTTTAAAAGTAATGAATTACAATATTGCGTTACTCCCTAAAAAAGTAACTAATTATGTTACTTAGTTACTTTTTATGGAAGTAATGCGTTACGTTACTTTCGCGTTACTTTTGAAATATGAGCAGGGCTTGATTGTTTTTAATATAAGAAGTTCTATTTATAGCAAATGTAAAAGCCCTTTCACACCAAAAAGTGTAATGAATAAACCTCAGGCTGAAGGAAAAGTAAATTCATGTCTGTACAGTAGAACGCAGCAGAAGAAGGTTCAACACTCTTCAGCAATAAAAAAAAAAAAAAAAAAAAATGAATCACAATTGTTAGTTTATCTAAAGTTATTTTTGCTTATTAGTATGGTTGAACTGGATCATCAAAGGTCAGCAGCAAAGACATTGGTTAATAAAATGGGATTAGATACATTTGTGTTATTTAACATATTTAATTGTTGCAGGTTTGCTTCATATTCTGAGTTTGCATTTCACTGTTTTAATTCATTTTGATGAATACTAAATCAGTTTTTTTGCGAGTGGGATGAATTAATGCACATTCACATTTAGTCTACAACTACAGTAACAACATGTTCACACAGCGCACACAACGCCTCTGTACTTCCGATTTCTCCCAATATGGGGACAGGAGACTTGTCAGTCAATAAACTTGCGTTACTTTTTTGAAAAAGTAACTCAGATATTTTCTTGTAAAATAAAAAGTAATTATCTACTTTCATAGTTACTTGAAAACAGTAATCTGATTACGTAACTCGTGTTACTTGTAACGTGTTACCCCCAACACTGATAAATGAATATAGGCGCTACCCTGACTAGGTTCTATAACTCAACTTCTGGTATGTAATGTCCAATTTTCAAGAAACAGTCAAATAATTATGGATAAAATCTATATTAATTCTGTATTTCTGCTTGAAAATTCTGTTTCTTACAGAAGTAAAATGTGTTGCAAACATGATTTCATGTTGACTTTAAGTCATTATCGGTACTTGAAATGCTAACCTGATCCCAGGTGTCCAGCAGCATGACATCATCAGTGGCCAAATCAGACTGAGTGAAATCTCCAGGCACTTCCTCAGCCTGTAATGGAATAGGAGAGGTATAGTAAATTATATGCATTCATTTAACAAAGAAATTTAAATGAGTTGAAAACTCCATCTATGTTAACTCACAATTAGACGCCCAGTCTTGTTGGAGCAGCCAAAGAGACGTGGAGGTTTAACAGTCTTCTGCAGACTTTTAGAGGTTTGATAGTCCTTCTTTCCACCCAAAGCTGACCAAAACCCAGCTGAGCAAAGCAAAGATACAGATAAGTGCCAATCAGTTCAAAACAACAGGAAACGTGATAAGTTTAGGAATGCCTTTTAACTGTATAAATTACAATGTTTGAACATTTTTAAAAGGCAGACACCCACCTGGCTCTTTGCCCTCTGAAATTTCTGTGGCACTGCCTCCAAGGAAGCTGCAGACGTGTTTAGCAGCAGCCATTTCTTCCTCTGAAGCGGCCACTCCTTTCCACAGAAACAGGCCGCTAGGATACTTCAGCACAAACACATCATTAGTGTTCAGTTGAGATGCAGTGGGTTCCACCTGGTTGAGAAGAGAGAGAGAGAAGGAGTCAGAGAGGAAGATTAGTGCCTGATGGTCATTGCTGACTGTGTCCATGTATGTGACTGCCGTCATCACTGACCTCCACAGCACGTGTTGCACGGGTGGAGCCCTGGCGGATATGGAAAAGGCGCGTATTGCCAGTCTGACTCTGACTACCTTTACGTGAAGTCCCACCCCTGTGGATGATCATGGGTTTCCCCTTGAACAGGCTCATCAAATGGGCCGGTTCCTGGCCTTGAGTGACACGTACCTGCAGAGCGACACAACAGTGAATTCTAAATCGTGTAGATCTTTTTATTTCCTATAAACTAAGCTCTTCTCTGCATCATATCAGACATGACAACAGCAGTAAATAAAAAGAAATCCTTTATAAAATGGAAACTAGAGATGCACAATTTATCTAAAAAATATTTAAGATTGCAATTACAGCTGCCACATTTGTTGATTGCAGCATTCCATGTACTACCATAGCATTATAATTTCTTAGTAGTCTGAAAATTGTAACTAATCTTTTTATATTATTAATTGTATGTAAATATTTTTTAAAGACTAACTATAAATGAGTGTTAGATGACAGCATCATGCAAACGTAAATATTATATATATCGTTTTTGGATCAGAAAGTTTTTTTAAAGAAACTTTTATTTAGCAAAAGTGACTGTAAAGGATTGTATATTCTTACAAAAGATTTTTAATTCAGATGAATACTGTTTTTTTAACTTTCTATAAACCAAAGAATATTGAAAAAAAAAAGTCACTGTTTCCACAAAAACATTAAGCAGCACAGCTGTTTCCAAAACTGATAATAATAAGAAATATTTATTGAGCAGTAAATCAACATTTTAGAAAGCTGAAAATTCAGCTTTGCAATCAAAGGAATAAATTACATATTAAATTAAAATAGAAACAGCTATTTTAAATTGTAATATTTGTCAATAGTACTGTTTATACTTATGTATACTTATATTATTATGTTTTTGATCAAATAAATGTAGCCTTAAGAGCATAAGAGACTTCTTTCAAAAACATTAAAACATCTTACAGACCCCAAACTTTTGAAGGGAAGTGTACATATCCAATATTGATTAATATCAATGAAGAATCTCTAATATCAATTGATATGGTACCGATATACTGTGCACTAGAAACAAAGGTGTTTCAGAACCCAAGTGAAAAGAATTTGCTTGCTCCGGTCACCTAAAATTTAGACATGTAGTGTAGTGCAGCATGACCAAACAACAAAACCTATAATCAACAGGCATAGACATAGACAGACTTGTGTTTGGTAATACCTGGACAGGCGAACCTCCCATGGAATCATCCAGTTTGACTGTTAGAAAAGCTGAGGCAGCCAGCTCATCTTGTGTACACTTTAGTCCTTGCCTGATGTTAAAATTATTACATTTAATTAGATTATTAAATATTGACTTGATTGGGTAAATATTGGCTAAGAGGGTGGTTAATGAGCACGATCTTAACTTACCAGGTGTAGATAATGTGTTGCTCTCTGCTTCCCTGGCGATAGGTGTAGAGAATCAGGTAACAGTCTCCTCCAAAGAACTGCCCATAGCTGGAAGGGTCCACCGGAACTTTATCCCCACCTTCTACGCGCCATATCTGCCGAAATCAGAGCAATGGACTTAATACAAGTACGGCATTGTAGTTATCAATACAATCAACCTCATTATTGAATTTTTAGCTATTATAGTAGTTCAGTCATGAGTTCAAGTGGGTCTTTAGAATAGAACTTCATTTATGAATTTGTGGTTACGTAAGGAATAATTGACGACGGGCCGTTGGATTAATAGAAAAATAATGCACACCCGAGGTGTAACGGCCACACCGCATCGAGTCATGACCACATGACCACCTCGGGTGTGCATTATTTTTCTATTAATCCGACGGCCCGTCGTCAATTATTCGGCTTATACTACGGTTGCCACACCTCAAGACATCGATCAGATGATATATTTCAAGGCATTTGTCCGGTATTTCTACTTAAATCGCTATTGTGAGTAGGATTATTTCTTCCGCATCTCAGCCAACGCCTCAGTTGCTAATTCCAAAACGTCATTTTAAATTTAGTAAAGGAGGCTTAAACTGTTGATAACAGATTAATGCAGTTAATACAGTTAATAACTAAGTTATGAGAGAGTGAGAGAGAGAGAGAGAGAGTGTCTCAATAGTGTTCGGCAGCAAATGTCTCTAGTTATAGTGAAACTTAGTTTATTTTGTTCACGAACAGCACCGTTGTTGTTACTTTGCTTGTGAGAAGTCATGTAGTTTTTAAGTTGTTTACTGATAAAATCGTAAGAGTAGCGCTAACAACATTAGTGCGATGTGTGCTGTATGCAAACTGTAACTGTTATGTATGTGCGGTCTGTGAGGGAGAGAGAGAGTATGTGCTTTCCGTACATAATAAAGCGAAATTTTGTGGCAAAAACATGGACATGATATGTCGTTTTTATCCTTTTGTTTACTATATTTATTTGTTTGGCCAGTGTCGTTGTGGGTCTTGGTTATTTTGCTGTTGTAAGACCTTTGAAATAACAGAAATCATTTGGCGAAGTGATATGGTCATGTAATGAGGTCAAGAGCTGCCTGGAACTACGTTCGCCGTGCGTTTCCCTGAAAATAATTGCACACCTTAGAATGTTCGTCAGCCAATCAGATTCAAGCATTCAACGGCCCCGTAGTATAACATAAAATAAATGCTATAGTAGCATTAGCAACTTAGGCTAACAACTTGTTACATAAATACACAATCAATCAATCTTTATGTAGCAACTTGTTAGCAACTTAGCATTTAGCAGCAAAAATCAGGTTTGACATATGATTGTGTGTAATATATGTTGTAGAACAAATGATGTAGTTATATTTAACTACTTATAATTATACGTTTTTTTTAAGTAATGTTAACTAAACGTTAACCACAGTTTACATTTACCATTTTTCTGTGAGTGCGAAAGATTTCAACACATAGATTCCGTTACGGGTTTAAGTTGGTCATGAGAATTTGCTGTGTTGACCAACAGAAAGCTGCTCAGTTTGGAAATGACT
This sequence comes from Onychostoma macrolepis, assembly GCF_012432095.1. Classification (NCBI taxonomy): domain Eukaryota; kingdom Metazoa; phylum Chordata; class Actinopteri; order Cypriniformes; family Cyprinidae; genus Onychostoma; species Onychostoma macrolepis. The sequence goes on from NC_081160.1 coordinate 15,013,412, forward strand.
TCTAATGTGAGCTGTGCTTCATACATTGCTACACTACAGACAATGGACATTTTTGCATGCAAGATTTGGCAGAATTTTCTCTAGTGTCACCACACCTTTAAAACTAAAAACCCGTTACCAGTTGATGAGGCAAACCATGGCTTGAAAAAGCTGATTCTCTTTTGGGTTTTCAGACCAGACTGAACAGTTCTAAGTTCCTTGGTGTTATTAGCTTTAGTATTTTTTACCTGGACCTTGCCAGAGCCGTCATCCACCATGCCATGCTGGGCAGCCATTGTTTTGTTGGAGTGCAGATTGGAGGCATCAAAGGGAACCTGCGAAACTTTGGCAATGCGGCCAATGCTGTAGGCCTGGCCTGGACCTGTGGTTTGATCCTTATCCTTCCAGTTACTGAAGAACTGCTTGAACAGTGTGGTCTCGCCTCCGGCTGGCATAACCTGGATCTGGTGACAAAAAGCTAGACTGGTTAGAATTTGGCCTTCACTTGACTTACATTCATTAACATGCTGGATCTAAGTCTGATACCTGTGTGTTTTTGGGGTAGTTCTTGTCTTTGATAAACTGCTCAGCTACCTTCATGGCTGCCTTACGTTCTTCGGTGTTTGCGTTTGGTCCTGAGTTGTTAAAACAGATGAAATGGTCAATATGTGTACTATAAGAACGGCAAAACTATTTTGACCATACCTTTCCATAGAAAGATCTTGCTGTCCACTCCATTGTCTAGGATGTAGCACTCAGTGGGAGTGAGCATTTCCTGTTTGAAAGGGCTGCTCTGGGCCACCAAAGATGTCTTCATAGAGCCTGCAGCATCAGACACCTAACAAATAAAGAACACATGAATGCATACATTAACACAATTAGCATAATATAGTGCTCGTAGTATGTGCATAATACATAAATGTACCATGTGGAGTGTGCCCTTTTTCTGATTGCTTCTGTCAGTCGTCTCATCGTCAGGGCTTCCTGCTGGGATGTTGGGCTTGGGCCCAAGAGCCTAAAAATAAACAAACACAATAAGAGTTTCCACCAGTTTTCTCCATGGCAGCAGTCAACTCAGGACACAAAAAACATGACAAACGGATTCCATCTTTCTTTTAGTGTTTCTGAACCTTACACACTAGAGCATTGTGCTAGCAATGCTAAGGTCATGAGTTCAGTTCCCAGAGAATGCATGATTTTGAATACACTGTAAATCGCTTGGGATTAATGTGACTACCATATGATTATTTACAGATTAATTTTGTCTGAATTTATTTAGTGTCTCTGATTCCATGTTGTGTTGATTTCTTGCTTGTATTACTGGAATATGTTTTTGTAGCTACAAAGATGGTCTACAATATCTGGAGAAAGTTATCCGTTAGCATTCCCATTCATTTCAACGGTAGTTGCTCAGTTCACTTCTGCTTTTTGGAATAAGATGATGATTACAGCATCTAACAGCAGAAGCTAACTAGATCATGCTAAACCCATTAGCTACAGATAGTGTCTTATTAGATCATCCATAAGAAAATAAAAGAAAGAAAGAAACATGCATGGATAAATAGTTTACATTAAGATCAGTAACCTGCTTTGAGCTACATTTCTGTAGCTCGAACAGTACAGCATTCCACTAATCACGAGATCATAAGATCGATTCTCAGGGAATGCATGAACTGATAAAAATGTATACCTTGAATGCTATTCAAGTAGCTTTGTATAAAAGTATTTGCCAAATGCATAAATGTAAATTTTGAAAAACGATAGAGTGTCCATAGCCTGATGTTCTACCAGTTCTACCAGTTTATAGTCACAATATCTTGTCTATACTGTGTTTTGGAGCTCAGGTGGTTTACAACTTAAAAAAAGCCAGAACAAACTGATCAAGAAAACCAGTGCTGTTACTGGTCTCGCTATTTTGCTGTCTTTTATTTGTGTTTCATTATATTAACACCTCACTGAGGTGTGCCACCACTGACCCAATAACTTATTCTTTCACTTCCTGTCAGAGCAACTAAAGACATGCTCATTCTTTGCACTGCACGTGTGCCATAATTTAGTTTTTTTGTTTTGTAGAAGGAGATAAGACATACAGCAATGACAGCCTCTGGCTCAGCACCATCCTCAACCATTTGCAGACTGGCACGTCCATTTCTCTCATTATCACGAATGCCAATAGCCACCTCGGAGGCTTTCAACCGCTCAAAACGGTTGCAGTCACTCCCACACCATTGGTAGATGTCCTAGGAAAATCAGAATATGATTTGTGAGGTTTTGGAGTTCTCAAAAGGATGGCAGTTTCATTCATTACTTCACCCTGTGTGTTTCTGACCTTGCCGAGATCAATGATGAAGCAGTCTCCGCGATTGAAGCTGGCCCAAGACATATTCACCTCTGTGGCACGAATGGCACGTCGCCCCTTAATGTGAAGCAGACGCTTCACATTCATCTCATTAGTCACCACATGCTGGAATCCAGAGGCCACACCACCTTGCTGTGTAGGGGGAAAAGAACAAAATATACCAAAATGTCTCATGGCTCTCGAGTTACAATTAAAATAAAAAAGATTCTTATGATGATACACAAAAATGAATTGCAGATGAGATTATACCAAAACGTAAAATGCACTTAATCTGAGAGGGAAAACTGCACATATGTGAAATGGAGCTGAGAAATATTCATCACAGCAATACACTGTGATATGTTCTGCTGGATTAATTCTTATTTATAAATGATTAAAACCATCTCAGACTAAATCTGCCACAATATACCATAAATTTGCAGGAGGTTTCCACTATTGATTTGAATGTGGTTTTTGACACCCGTCTACATAAACACATTTATTATTTGAGGAATAATAATTCTCATTCCCTACTACCAAATCAACATTTTTTTTTTAGATTAGTGGTCTGTCAACATTGGATTTCAATGACAGATTCTTATACTTTTACGAATTCTTAGACTCCAATTTTGAAATTTTACCTATTATCTCTAATTACCTTTCAATCAAAGAGCCTTTAATTATAGAAATTACTGAAATGTGATATATAGTGATGCTAGCAGAGATTAAATAATATTCATCTGACAGCATATTTTTGACATAATACATCTCCAATAATTAAAAGGGAGGGATTATATGTAGCACTAAATGTTAAAAAAAAACAAAGTATGTTACCAAATATGACAATGAGTTTGTCAGATTTAACAACAAAAAACTGCAAGACTGGATTTTTATTTTTTTCATTCAGCTCTCTGTAGGACATTATTACCTTGTACTTAATTCCAGTTTTAAAGTAGCCAAGGAAGGTGACAGATTCATTGTTCTGAACCTCACGGTACTGGACTGGTGCTCCACCCAGATGATCATCCAGCTGCATAGCAAAAATGGCAGCAGCTCCACTTTCATCTTGAGAGCTCTCATTACCTGCAGTTTAAACAGACCCAGAGTAATGCAAATACTCAAAATAAACAGTGTCAGGTGTGTTTTGTATTAACCTACATATCCGACAAGAAAAAAAAACAGTGCCACGTCTTTGAAAGGGCACTGAATTGTAAATGTGGTTATTGACACTCACCCAACCACATGTGGACATTGTAGGATGGAGCAGAAGTGGTGTAAAGGACAACATAGGCATCTCCTGTGAAGAAGTTTCCTAGCAGTTGTTTGGGGACAGGTTTCAGATCCATCTTCTCTATCCTCCAAATCTGCAGACCAGGCTCCTTGCCTGCATTCTGAAACTCCTTATGGAAAACCATGATTCCTGGAACATACAGAAATACTGGGGCTGAACTATGAAAATCTATACAATTCGAAGACCTGTGGTCTGAAGGTAAAAACTACTGGAAGTGTGATAAAACAGATGCAGAATGGATCTTATAAAGGAAAACACTGGAATAGCAACAACATTAAAAACAACAAAGACCAAAGACCTAAGGTTTCTTTATCTACTACATACTTATACGTGTATATATATATATATATATATATATATATGTATATACATATATACATACACACACACACACACTCATAAATATAGGCTATATAATACCCTATAACAAAGTGACATCCAATTTTATTTAAATATAAGGAAAATGTGTGGATGCACATGGTAAAAAATTTGCATCAATAATAATGCAGGAAGCATCAGATGCATTCATTCTCGGAGGACAATATAAGACTGTTTATATGATCCCTGCATTACTGTACCTGCACTTCATCAGCATTTTAATTGCATTTTCAAGTCATATGGAGAAAAAGGGCTGTTCGGCTGTTGAAGAAGGTGTGTGCAGCCCAACCGGGTGAGGATGTCAACAAATGAGTCATGCTGCATGATTACAGCTGTGGGCAGACATGCGTGCCCGTTCCTTTGAGTTTACCAGGAAAAAAGTTTATGCAAAGAACACACTTTGCATGTACATGAGATCTGCCATTTACAGATTCATAGTATTAGAAGAAATACCTGACAGTTCGATTTACCATAAACTATAAAAGATAGCAGAAACATTAAACAATTTTGAATGCAATCATCAGCCAGGCAACTACTTTTCACACAATACATAACTAGATTACATTATTTATTTATTTATCTGTCTGTCTATCTAATTTCACTCTTCAGCACTGGAAAAAATAACTCATAATTACCTTTGCCTTTAAGCAAAATCAAAGTGGTGTAAATATTGCCTACACCCTGCAATTATAAACTAACTGCATCTTTTCAACCATTAAGAATTTAATTAGATAAACCTTAAATTCTTAAAACTAGAGCTTATGCCTAAATATTTTCATGCAAATATGGTTACCATGGCAATTCATGTAAGGGCTTAACGTCCGTGTCTGAATGGACACGCCCATATACTGAAGTTTTAACCGGGATTTTAAAGAAACAAATCGGTTAAATAAGAACTTTTGACATTTTCAAATGAATAAGAACTAATAAAAGTCCATATGCACATTCAGCGTACAAAATCCTTTTTTTTTTTTTTCCCTCAGATCATTCTCAGATTTCTCCGATCATTTAAACGCGTTTTTTCCCTGTTATGCTATAAAAAGTGCGCATGATCACAAGTGCCTGCAAAGCACAAAAATAATAGCAATGTTTGTAAATATAGATAAAGAGTTTGCAATAGTATAAAAGCGGTCTTCAGCTACCCTCAATGTCCACATTTGTAATGAAACTGTTATTTCCTGTTCTTCATTTTCCGTTATAAAGTTTACCAGGAAAAAAATGTATGCAAAGAACACACTTTGCATGTACATGAGATCTGCCATTTACAGATTCTAGAAGAAATACCTGACAGTTCGATTTACCATAAACTATAAAAGATAAAAGAAACATTAACCAATTTTGAATGCAATCATCAGCCAGGCAACTACTTTTCACACAATACATAGCTAAATTACATTTATTTATTTATCTGTCTGTCTATCTAATTTCACTCTTCAGCACTGGAAAAAATAACTCAATCATTATAAACTAACTGCATCTTTTCAACCATTAAGAATTTAATTAGATAAATCTTACATTCTTAAAACTAGAGCTTATGCCTAAATATTTTCATGCAAAGTATGATTACCATGGCAATTCATGTACGTGTCTGAACGGACACGCCCACATACTAAAGTTTTAACCGGGATTTTAAAGAAACGAATCGGTTAAATAAGAACTTTTGACATTTTCAAATGGATAAGAACTAATAAAAGTCCATATGCACATTCAGCGTACAAAATGTATATATATATATATTTTTTTTTTTTCTCAGATCATTCTCAGATTTCTCCGATCATTTAAACGCGTTTTTTCCCTGTTATGCTATAAAAAGTGCGCATGATCACAAGTGCCTGCAAAGCACAAAAATAATAGCAATGTTTGTAAATATAGATAAAGAGTTTGCAATAGTATAAAAGCGGTCTGCAGCTACCCTCAACGTCTACATTTGTAATGAAACTTTTATTTCCTGTTCTTAATTTTCCGTTATAAAACGAGTCTAATAAATGCAAACATCCGCTACCTCAAGCATCCCGGAAAGAAAGTCACCAGAAAGTAACAGATATAAAGTGATAACCCAGAGATATAATAACAGTTTATTCTGCACTCAGCTGTCTTTCGGAGACAAGAAGTATGAGACTAAAAGTAAAGCGAGTTCATTTTTCTTACCTTCCTGGTCAACGAAATGCACAGAAGGCGATGAAGACAGATCTGGTTTGAGAAGCTGCTCCTGGTTTAGTCCAGACTCAGTTTCACAGGTTTCAACAGATGCGCCCCGACTTTAAACGATTTTCCGTAGTTTCAGGGGAGAGGCAGATGCGAGACCTCAGCCAATGACTCTCTCTGTTTCTCTTCCCCCTGAGGCTGATGTTCTCTAAACCACATTATGCAACTTTATGGCACAAAGTCATTCCACTCCCCCAAACCAAATCACACCATAAACCAGCATACCCCCTTATTTTTCCTTCTTGTATAGACACAGAACAGTGCAACATACTATACATTACTATAATGAAATGCATTATAAAAACTATATTGTGGGTGCAGCAGTAAAAAAACAAAGAAAGAAAGTTTTTAGCAACTATTGCTGGTTTTTTAAGTCAATTAGTTTGTTATTTATTAGCTTGTTTTTATAATTTAATGAATAATATTTTATAATATAAACAATTATAATTATTGTGTATATTTATTATGTATATATATATAAATACACACACATGCATGTATATGTTTAAGGAAAATATGTTATGTTTATATATTAAATATGTTTATATATAATATAAATTATATGAATATAAAAATATACTTGTAAATACATGTAAATATTTTTAAAATATATACTGTATGTGTGTCTTTATAGGCCACATAATAAATATACACAGTACACATCCATATATTATATAAACAAAAACTTTTATTTTAGATGTGATTAATCATTATAACTAATTATAATTATGAGAAAATAGGCTACTAAAAATAAATATAAAAGAATTTGCAAAATGTTTTTGAGAAATACTGTTAGATGCACATTGCAGAACATGTCAGCTTCCAAAAAGGTTTTCATATTCAGTGTATTTCAACATCCTCATATGTAAAATACATGCGCACTCATATACAAGTAAATGTGATCAAATGTTCCACACATTAAATAGTTCATAGGCGTAGATAAAATGTTTTTTTTTTTTTTCTTGAGTAAGTCAAATGCATTATTCATAAGTGTAATAATAATGTGAATCCGAGGAACAGAAGGGTAAATGTCTCAAAGACTGTAGAAAAATAACAAATGACAAACATTTTAGTGCATGCAAAGGACAAAGACAGGTGTTCACCACTTCTATTTTCCTTTGATTTATTGACATGAAGTGTGTTATGCATTCATTGTACAGTATCATTTAAAATTATTTTTGCAGTTTGTCGTTTAAGTAAAGCATTGTTCCCACATTTAAGGTTAAGCTCACTGAGCTCACATTTCCAGTGAGGTGGCATTCTGTCCTCTGTGAAGGTGAGACCACACCTTTCGTGTAATTACAGCTCCAGTCAGGTCTGTTTGTTTGTGCTTCATGCACATTAGATTCACAGTACAGCTAACAATTCACTCTTCCCCATGTCAGTCATTCCCTCCATAACGCTCTCTGACTACTTGTGTCGCCCTTCCCTGATCTTGCATTTTCCTGCACTGCTCCACCCAGCCCTCATGGCTCTCCAATGTCATTACAATTTCAAGGCTTTCACTGAGCTCTGCTACACCTGCAGACCTGAGAATCTGCCTCACAGCAGCTGGCAGAAACCTTTGGCAACACAATACTCTTAAGATTTACTGTAATATTCTGGAGAATCTGAAATATTCCATCAGCCTTAGGAAGGTCCTAGCTTTCTATTTAATATTCTCATCAGATCCATCATGTAATGCCCTGAGCACACTGCTTTATTTGAATATGCCTTAGGGTTATAAAGCTACCAAGCAGGATTTCCATAAAGTGAAGGGTAAAGAAATCATAGGTGCATCTCTTAAGGCAAAATCTACCTGAAGATTTGCTCAGAACAAGGCCTGTGGATTTAAAACATGAGGACTGTGAAATGAGAGAATAACAGTGAGGAGGAGTGGCGTGACATGGAGTGGAGTGTGTGAGTCAGAGTGTGTGAGTCAGAGTCACAGGCTCTATGTGCTAAACTTAGCCTTGTAGTGGTGTTTCCTCAACTGTCTATGGCTGGTTTCCATTGCATTAACTTGTGCTCACTGTTGTGCATAAAACAAAACATTTGGAGCACTGGACTCTTTAATCTTTTCATACCCTCACTAGTTTATGTAATTTGTCAAAGGACACTTCTGCAATTGTTGCCATTCTGAGCAAACAACAAATATTATAAAAGCATCACAATAATCCAAAGTAATCAACATGAATACATCAAATGGTTGCTTCTGGCTAACATGAGTCATCTATCTAAAACATTACTTTTTCCAGTGATCTGAATCAGAAGAGAAATATGCACAGATCAAGCACCATTTACAGTTGTTTGGACTCTCATTCTGACGGCACCCATTCACTGCAGAGGATCCTGAGCAAGTAATGCAAAATTTCTCCGGATCTGTTCCGATGATGAAACAAACTCATCTACATCTTGGATGGCCTTGGCCTTAATTAATTCTTGGGTTAACTATTCATGTAATTATTTTAGATTTATTTTAGATTTTTTTTTTTTTATGGCTTACTTATTAGCTAGCGTTATGTGTGTCCTAAATATATTTTGCATATTTTCTTCATGCATCCCATGTCTAATATTTAATCTCGAGTATGTTCTTCATTGGTAACCAAACACACTAACTTTAAAAAAGTTATGAAACTGTCCTAATTTGTGTAAAAAATTGATGCCATCCTTTAAAACAATATTAAAATGGTTTAATATCAAAGGTTTAAAAATGTACTGTTTAATACAGAAACTACTTTATTTCTTAATATTCCAGTGTTGAAACACATTGCTGCCTAGTTTGAGTATTTAGAGCCACAAAACAAAACCACATCTCTGAAGTAATGAATGTGTATCAAGACTGGTTTTTAGACATATCGTTGTAACTTCCTGTTCAAGGAAGCTGTAACAAGTGTATCTTGAAGCTGGTACTGCCATGATAAAAACTCTAACCACAGGCACAAACAAATGTTTCCAATGACAACAATAGAGGGTGTAAACACAGAGCTGTTGCTGCATATAGTAAACCTACAGGTATAACCGCAATCTTTTGTACATTATGTTGCACTTTGTATCAGCAATAATGTCTGAATGTTAAATGTGAATGTTGACAATGTGTATTCTGTAATATGTAATACATTAACAATATAATTTAAATTTTATAATTAAAAAGTTTGACAAACGCTATGATAGAAATAGAAATAATGCAGAAAACCATTTTAAAAGCTTTTAGTTTATTGCTTTTAGTCACTGACTGTCTGACTTGTCTGTATTTGTCACTTGTCACACGGCTGTTTGGCAGAGGACTTAGTGCACCTGTGTGGAGCCTCTCGTGACTGGGGCAGGGCTGCAGAATCCCTAAACCCCTCATCGCAACCTCAGCATTTTCTGCTATTGTCTGCCTTTTAAACACACTCCCTTAATACACAATCCCGTACACACAGACATACATACCTGCACACATGTGTATATATACACACACACACACACACCTTCTGAAGTGGTCAGTAACACACTTCAGTTGTCGAAACTTAAACAAACCTCTTTCACGCACATATTCACAAATTCAAAACTGTGCTTTAGTGCTCACATGCAACAAAAGACAGGGATATAATGCTATTGTCTTCATACTGGAGGAGTGTGAGCAGAGTGTGCCATCAGGAATGTGGATAAATCCAGCACTATAGGCTTATCCAACAATTCCAAACAAAGTCTGATAGATGCTGTTACAAAATAATTTAAAATCTTGGTAGATGTAACAGTCTCTGATTATTATATCACAAATTGGCCTGTGAACTGACTAAATGTCCCATTTCATTAAAGCTTTCAGAAGGATTGGATGTGAATCCCCGAAGAGAACCTTTATTCTCTGCAGCTCTAGATTTGTTCCTGCGCCAGTGGAAATTTACTCTGGCTCCCCTTCCCAAACCTCACAGCATTCCAAAAAAAAAAAAAAATCTCTGAACATATCTCATACTGCCACTGTACTGTTGGATTTGATGGTTATGTTATCCATTTCATGTTATCCAAAAAAATGCCCTTCCTTATATCAGTCCAACTGAGCCACTAATGGCTAACCTATAAATTTTTCCTTTAAAGTTCCTTGTGTCCTTGTGAACGTTGATCTCAAAGAGATTTGGGAACAACACGTGTGCGGAATGGCCAACAGATGCTCCAGCACTTTCATTTCCTGTTGCTGATTTCTGGGATCTTACGGTACAGCCATACTAATGCCACCAGACTTCATGGCAGGAGAATAATGCTATGCCACGTCTCACTCACATGACCGCGAACAGATAATGTGCTTCAATCAACTAGGACTAGAAAAGGAAAACACTAAATTTTCATCCATTTAATAGTACAGGTAATTGGTTCTCTTTTTACGAGATATTTAGGTCCCACTTTATATTAGGTGGCCTTTACTACTATGTACTTACATTTGAATTAATCACTTGGTACAATGCACATATTGTGTACATACATGTTTTTACATTGTACTTATATTTTTAAAAATACCTATATGTAATTACATCTGTAATTAATTTCTGTAATTACATTTATAATTACACTGTTGTCCCATCCCTTACACCTTAACCCACCCTTAAACCTACCCATGCCACCAAACCTGTCCCTAACCTTACCCGTATCCCACCTCAATAGCAGCAATAGTAGCAGTAAGTACATAGTAGTTAAGGCCACCTAATATAAAGTGTGACCAGATATTCTGTCAAACAAAACAGGATTGTACTTACTATTCTTTAACCTCTCTTATAAAACACCTGTGAATAATTTAACTATGCATTGCAGTTTGTTTACAACAAAGCAAACCATACTAACTTAATGTAAACAGTTATGAAACAGGCTGGGAAAAGGATGCTCATAAAACAGATTGTGTGGTTTGTTTTGATGCTAATCTGAAAGACACAAGTCCTGTGCTCCTAGGAGAGCACGGAATCTCTTTTCTTGGACTGCTACGGAACAATTGTGTGTCTAATTTGAAGAAAACATGCAACAATAGCCTGATTGTGATCATGTGAAGTCACATAACCAAAATGCCTTGGGTTTAAAATTTAGAGTTGTCTTGGGTGTTTAAAAATGGCCACACAGCAGTCATTCTGCATCCTGACTATAAGTAGAAATTACAAAGTCAAACAATAAACATGCTCATATGCTGGCCCCAGAGAGCATTTGAACACTTATGTATAACGTCATCACATTACATTCAAAAAATAAACCAAGTGGCATTTGCAAACAAATTATTATGCTTCTCTGATCAAACTATTATTAGCCATTTTTTGCAATTACAACTAACAGGGGCAAGGTCATTTTAGTGGATGTATGAAGCAAGACACAGGTGAAGTTAGCTAAGAAGATGTTTGAATAACATATATATGATTTTTTAATTACATTTTTTTTAAAATGCTTTGCTGTAAAAAAAAAAAAAAAGATACATAGCAATTTTTCTCTCTGGCCCACACAATCAGCTTTTGCTTGGCCAGAGAAAAATTGCTATGTGGGATCTGAGGTCCTGTATGACCATAGCTGGCCCTATACGCTGGACCAGATGGGTTCCACATGTCAGCCTCAACAAAACCATAACCAAGCCACTTGATACACACCCCTCCCAGATGAATAGTCACAACAACGACAATATTCGGAACAAATATTTAATCATGTTTAATCAGCAAACCAAGTTGAATGAAAGCATTATGGTCAGTTCACACTTTCACAAAAACTATAAAAAAAACTATTAAAAAAAACATACCTATTTGATTTGCTTTGTCACTGTGTTCACCCTGTGGAGTATGGCAGTGTGAATTGGCTTTTAGGTGCTTTGGAAAACAAAACAAAAAACAGTAAAAGAAATATATATTTGTTTAATGTTCACGCAATTAACACAAAATTCTTAAATAAGGTAGTTTCTCTATTTTTGCAATATTCAAGTGTTCATGTCCCTGAATAATATCTGCATGAACCTAAGTCTGAAGAGTACACATAATATCTAGTAGACAGCAATCCTTGTGAGTGAGAAGCCTGGTGTGGAGGCTGGATCTTGAACTGACTTCTGTCCAGGTTATCGGTCTTCATGAACTGCCCTGAAATACAATTCAAACAAACAATGTAGTGTGAGGCTCTTACATTCACAATGCTCATTTTGGCCTCGGTGGTGAAGTGTGCAGAAAATTCTGCTGGACTGAAATTTAGTCTTTGGTGAACAATCTTCAAGAGTGCAAATAATATTTTAAGAAATAATAGTTTAACAAAAACTTCACTACATTTAAAGTTTAGAAAATAATATACATAGTACTGGTTCTGTCTTACCGTTATTAATTTTAATTTCAAAGAACTTTTTTATTATCATCTGTGTCTTTTTTTGAATTATGATTAATTGAATTATGACCCCTCTGTAGGTTGTTGTGTATGACGTGTCCTCAGAGCAGAGTTAAACAAGATGGCCTTGTAGGACATACAGGAACCCAGACAGCAACATAGTGTTGGCCCAGATCCGCCCACATCTGGCCCCCGTGAAATCCATGCGGGACAGATGTGGGCCGGATCTGGGCCGACACTGCTTGCTGTCTGGGAAATATTTTATATTTATTTGATATATTTTTTTGAATATTTGATAAACTTTTGAATGTTTGAGGTTTTACTTACTAGTCATATGGTTGATGGCGCTTTGGAGATGTTCTTCGACAGAAGATCCGCTCCGCTCCAGCTCTGCAGCACAGCCATCAGCATGGAAGAATAGGAACAATATGTCACATAGCCAACAAAATGTAGTATACAATGTCAGGATTATTAGAAATAAACAAACTACAGCTGAGGTGAAATGCAATAATAATAATAATAATAATAATATACAAAACATACAAAAAATCTTAAGATACCAGAATTCATATTTTTAGGTTTTACAGATGCATGATGATATAGATGAAATATATTGTGAAAAATTCATATAAAGTTATTTAAGATTTCTCAGATCACCTTTGTTTCCTGTATCTCTGTCAGCAGCTCCCATTACAAATTTTATTGTAACTTCCCGTTTTAGGTATTTTTTTCTGACGCTCCTGAAATCACAGTACAATTTATCAATATTTGTTTGCAATGAAAGTTCAAAACGTGTTTGAAATAGTTTCAGACCATTAGTTGATGTAAGTGACGTCACCGATTGACCCCACAGTGCGGACTTTTAGGTTAAATCAATTTGCTTATGCCGAGTTCACACTGCACGATTTTAGCCCGATTTTTCACTCGCCGACAAGTTTTGATAAATCGCCGACAAATGCCCGACATCGGAGGCAAATCGGAGCTCGTTCACGGGAGTGACAATCGCGCAGTGTGAATTATCACAGACGCGATCTGAGGGAATCGCCGACATGTCGCCGACGCCTGTGAAATATTTGACATGCTAAATATCTGGAGCTGTCGGCGATTCACAATCACTGTGTGCAATGATTTCTGACTTAAAACTACATCACGATGACCTTCAGCCAATGAGAGACAAAGATACAGGGCAGAGGGAGTTATAGATCATATCAGAATTTTAATATGTACAATTATATCATACAGAAACAAGCACAAACTCTTGACCAGCCGCAACATCAGCATAACAGTTACTGCTAAATTATTATTTACCACTCTTTGCAGAACACAATCCCTGTTCCCTGCATCTCCCTCCTGCATAATCTGTCTTTCTTTTTGTAGCTGGAAATCAGCGCACAGACAATTTGCTGGCTATATTTTTTAATACTTCCAGTCTCGCTTGAGAACAACGGTCTGACGCAGGTTCTCGCGTTATTTCCTTATTACTTCTCGCGTGTGTTTTGTTGTGAAACGTAGTCTGCGGATCAGACAGAGTTGTCGGCGATTCTTCCTATTGTGAAATCGTGCAATGTGAAAGCCCCTGTCGCCGATCCATCGTGCAATGTGAACACAGCAGCGACTGAATGCTACCCCAGATAGTCACGCAGTGTGAAAACAACAGCGATCCGACGAGTTTGAAAATCGTGCAGTGTGAACTCGGCATTATAGTGACTTCCATTTATCTATTGACAAAGTATCAGCAAAACATTTACAAAACTATCAAAGCCGCTCATCTACACATAAAAGGTGCTTAAAAGCTCAAACTTTCAGTAATAAGAGCTCATATCTATAAGTTAGCTTACCTCTAATTGTTAGCCTCTATAGTTAACGGTTGTGATGCTAACGGTCTTTTTGAAGACACTAACCACTCCTGTAAAGTAAAGATTCAACAGAAACGTGTCAACTACATGTAAGGAAGTGTCAGGAACGGTTGTATGTATTATTTGTGTAACTTTAGGGACTAAACTTACCTGAAAGCAGTGAAAACAGCAGAGAGACACCTGTTACCATGGTAACCTCCTGCTCTAGTTTAAATGCAATTGGAATGCTTAACGCGCGCGCTCATTGGCCGTCCACACGAACGCGGTTATTTTCAAAACAGCAGCTTTTTCTATGCAGTTTGGCCGTTCATCCTCAGGCAAACGCTGCACCAGGTCACTGAAACCGAACATTTTGAAAACTCCTGCCAGGGGGAAGATTTTCAAAAACTCCAGTTGCAGTGTTATCATGTAGACAGCAAAACCAGAGTTTTTGGCTTGTGACGTCAGAGCCTGTGCTGTTATCTCCGCCTACTGGAAACTTTTTCAGGCTTCTGATTGGCCAGCATGGCCTAAAACACATCAAAGTTACGCATTTACATAAATAGTACATACAAGTCAAATAAAATGTCCTGAAACTTCATTATTTTTTGGTTTTGTATTGGTATTGTTTAGTAGGCCTACATCAAACTGTAAATTGAATGAGAATATGAAAGCAGTGAATGCAAAACATTGTTTGAAGTCAGTTGTATATAAATAAAACAACAGGATATACTATTCTATAATATAACATAACATATAATATCATATGAGGCATGAATATAATTTCACATGTAAACACAATTAAACACACAATGTGAGCTTTATGTTATGCATTTTAAAAATATATTTTCAAAATGTATTTCAATATATTTAACAGTGTTTCACATATATGTGAATATATTACCTTTCTGTATGGGAAAACATTGGCATTTTACTCAAAAATATTTGAAATGGATTTTAAATGTGGGTCAAGGTCGGCAATACTTATGTGGCCCACATATCTACATTTGACATCTGGCCCATGTCTTGTGTGCCGTCTTAAACCCGGTACCACCTCTGCCAAACCTGGGCCACGTTTGGCCCACATGCTGTATGCCAGTGCCGGATGAATGGCAGATGAATATACAGTATATATATAAAACAACAGAATATACTATTCTATAATATACTATATAATATCATATATTATATAATATCATATGAGGCATCAATATAATTTTGCATACAAGTAAACACATAATAACACACAACATGAGCTTTATGTTATGCATTTAAGAAATATATTTTCAAAATGTATTTCAATATATTTAACAGTGTTTCACATATATGTGAATATATTACCTTTCTGTATGGGAAAACATTGGCATTTTACACAAAAATATTTGAAATGGATTTTAAATGTGGGTCAAGATCGGCAATACTTATGTGGCCCACATATCTATATTTGACAGCTGGGCCAAATACCACATTTGACATCTGGCCCATGTCTTGTGTGCTGTCTTAAACCCGGTACCATCTCTGCCAAACCCAGGCCATGTTTGGCCCACATGCTGTATGCCAGTGCCGGATGAATGCCAGCTGTGCCAGATGCATGCCAAATCTGGGCCAAATTTGTTTGCTGACTGGGAAGAAGCATATAAGATGTTATAAACTACAAAATAGAGCATACACTTAATTTAAGCCTTTTAGAACCACATTAAATACAGCAAAAAATAAACAAAACATCCCATATATGTGTGCTGTGATGTTGCATATCAGATATACTTTAGTGCTCTCCTCCACTGAAAATACAGTCTTTCACAATGAGTAAATTTCTTCCGTGTTTCCTGTGTGATTTTCAACATGTATCAGCATGAATAGTGCAGTCTGGTGCTGCTAATAGTACAAGGAGCTTTTGGATGAGTGAAGAGGTGGTTCTAAGCAGTCTAGTTTTTAAAAAAATTTTTTATCTCTCATTCCTTCATTATTTGCAGTTCCTCATTCTCTTAAAGCCAAAAGACTGTATTTTTTCCTCCTCTGCAATACATTAAATTCCATCTTAATCCACATGGCAAGACCACATGCAAAAACAAGTACTCTTAACATTATAATGACAATGATGACCATACAACATTTTAAGGAGAACATTACGAGTGTAACATTTAAAAAAAAAAAAAAGGTTAAACCCATTTTCTTTTTTTTTTGAAGTTGGGTTAAACGCATGAAGTTAGATTTGCAAATGGAACAGAAAAAATCCAAACAAATGTTAAATATCAGATCAAAACCTTTAATGATACGCAAATTCTAAAATATTAACAAATTTATAGACAGAGTTCCTAAACAAATTAATTTTTTTGAGACAATATTCCACATTGCAAATCTAACAGATAAGGGGTATCAGTAAGAAGAAAATGGTCTATGACAATGAGAATATTAAATCAATTTATCAAGTATTAAGTGCGAGAATCAAAGTGATTCTTAGAAACTATAAGATGGGTATGATAATGGATGAAAAATCTCCTTGACTTCATTGGACAAGGCCAAACTGAACACTGCCGCCCTGCTGGCCAACATGAATATATGCAATGAGAACAGCCAGGCCCATAAAGGTTTGGACTGAAGTAAAGAGACATTCTCACATGGTAATAAATAAATAAATACATAAACAAATGTTTATGTTTATCTTTGTAAAACCATTACCTGAGAAGGATCCAAGTTACTATGCCCATCCAGGAATTACAGATCCCAGTAGTGTAACTTTCCATTCTCTGAGCAGTGACCTGAGAGGTTTTATAATGTAATTAGAGAGTTTGGTTTGGCTAAAGCACCTAGGATTTTAATACACATTAAGAATATATTTGATGAAATTCACTCACAGGCCATCTGGATAGAGTTCTGTACTATTGATGCTTATCAGCCAACAGACAAGTTGATATTCTAAGATTCATAATAACCTGCCAGAGGGAAGAAACCTGAAATAGGCATAATGCAATTTGTGCTGTACTAAAGGTTCGTTCAAGATTTATGTAGCCCAGAAGATTATAGTAGTTTGGATTCACCAGTCCAGTGTTCTCACTGCCCTGTAAATGACCTTGACAGTTTGAACCCATCTGAGCACAAATCATATGCAAAATGTCAACAATTAAAAGACTAATAAATAAATCAGATTGTCTTGTTGAGAACTTGAAATCATTTAATATTATTCTTGTCTTAAGCATAACAAGTTATGTTTAAACATAAAAAAAGTAAGAACAATAACCTTAAAGATGTATTCTCTGAAAACAAGCCTTTGAGTACATTTTAAGATTTTATATTTTGAGAATGTTGATTTGATTGCTTGATTTTTAAATATAGTGTAATATTCTACAATAAATGCATGACATATAAGGGGAAAAACAAGTTATACTGTACTGTAAGTTACTTTAAATAAATTTTTAGTATGTATAGGAAATGTTTAGGCTCATGTTGAACTGTGTGATAAAGTAATCATGGCTTAAAGGTACACTCTTTTTGTTTATGTTGCCCAGGAACACTATGGGAATCCACTCGGATGTATACTGATACCTTGTGGTGTGGATGTATGCAAAAGCAACACTTTTCAGTTACGAACACCATTGTAGAAATGCATTTTTCAAAGTTAACCTGCTTCTCTTCAAAGTCAAGATTAATTTAGTCCACAAGCAATATGTTGGCCCCCATGAGGTCACCTAATTTACACATTCAGGAAAAAAAGGTACAAAAGCTGTTAATAGGACAGAAGTGAGGACAGATCAGTGGTGTTCAGTGGGCATGAGGACGCAAAGTATGAGAGAACTTCACTCAAAGCGGAGGATCTGAAAAGCAGATTTAGAATTGAATCTTATACTAAAGCTCCCGAAAGCAACATGAAAAAGTGATCTTTAGGATATGGGGAGGAAATCCACAACTGAAATGGATATAATGTTTCTGTTTTCTTTTCATAAAGTACAACCTGGAGGACATATCAATATTTTAATGAACAAAATCATAGAGTGCCCAGACACACACATTCTTCAAAGTTCACCTGCATTAGTGAACAGGCGATTATTATTAATGTTGCAATCATGGTGTAAAAGTTTAAAGGAATAAACATTCTAATAAATTAAATAATAAAAGCAGATGAAACTATGAATATAAGGGAATAAAGCATCCATATCATGAATTTTTGGACCAAATAACTCACAGACACAAGTCATTGCACAGTCTGTGCTCTTACAAAACAAATCCTGTGAAGACATAAACCTAAATAAACAGTTGCCTGAAGCCATTACACATAAATTGGTACAATAAAATGTGTCAGATGTGACAGGGTGTGAAATTTATCTCACAAGTTAACAAGGCATTCAATGGATGTCTATATATAATTGAAAATTATGATTTAAGGCTGCATTAAGCTGACAACAGGAAATAAAAACAGGATGCTACCAGAGACATCAACCAAAATGAGAGAACTGCTTCTATCTTTGGAGAGGAAAAACATGCCTTTAAAATAATTGTGGCATGATTTAATCGTTTAACATAGATATTACAACAGCATCTGGTTGCACAGGAATGTATATGAGCCAATGTGAAAAAATGACATAATTTAGGATGTCAAATAGATATTTCAGATGAACAGTGCTTTAACGTCTTTCCGATGACATGAATGAATGTGGTAACTGCAGGCAGACAGGTGGCGTCTCACCTCAGCCCTGCGGCCAGTTTTTGCATGGCTGCTTCTCGCTCTTCTGCGTTCTGCTGCGAGCGGCGCAATATGTTGCGCAGCTCCTGCAGGTGGTCAAGCGTGCCCACGAGCTCACCGCGAACCGTCTTCATCTGACTCTCCAGCAGCTGTGTGCGGTGGAGGGAGTTCCGACGGTCTCGCTTGCTGCGCTGGACCTTCAGCTCCAGATCAGACACTAAGACCAGAGCATACAGACAAATTACTCATTCTTCATTCATAACGATTCATTTGTCAACATGAAAACCATGAAACATAGCCTTTAGGCCTATATAAAAAATGTGTTAGGCTACCTTTAAAAAGACGTAAAGACATTTTTAACTACACACTCCTAAAAATAAAGGTTTCAAAAGTTTCACAGAGATTCCAGAAGTAGCCTACCACTTTTTGTTCCACAATGAACCTCAGTGAACAGTTTAAATTAAATTTAGGCTAATTTAATTTAAAAAAAATAAATAAAATAAAAATAAATAAATAAATAGTGTGAAGAATATTTGAAAAATCGAAAGAACCTATTTTTCCCGATCTCACGGCAATTCGTAGGCTACATATTTTACGAGGTGGCTAATTCGTACGACCTCACTCATACAAATTCATACGATTTTTGTTAATTCGTACGTATTTTACGTATTCATATTTCATATGAATTTGTAGCCTACTATTAGGCGTGTTCGACTTGAAGCGGCGCTGCGCAGGAAGGTCAGTGTATGACATCGAAGTACCGCGAGAGCGATTCGAAAGCATAAGGATCCATCTGCTCTCGCGGTACTTTGATGTCACACAGTGATCATTCTGCGCAGCGCTTCTTCAAGTCGAACGCGCCTAATGATTTACACCTAACCCCGCTCCTAAACCTACCCGTCACTGGGGTTTAGACAAATCCTACAAAATCATACAAGTGAGGTCATACGAATTCGTAAAATACATACGAATTGGTCGTGAGATTAGGCTTGTTTGAGATGAGCAAAATCTGCGCAGAACCGATCACCGGTGATCACCGCGAGGTGCATGCCGGTTAGAAAAGTGTCCGAGTTACGTCCGCCTTGCTCTGATGTCATGCTGACATTAGGCTTGTTTGAGATGCGCCTCGCCTCGCCTGAAATGTAGGCGAGAGTAGAGGCGGCTGCAGTGAGGGGAGGAGTGAAATAAGCGCAGTCAAGACGGACGGTTCTGCCCTCTCGAAGTGGAACAGATACCTACGAGATCAAAGGCGGATATCGTGTTATTCTCACTCATATGCTGTGCTGCTGATAAACATGATATCATTTCAGTTCTGTTGCTTTTATATGAATATGAACAAGACACTCAAAGTGCTTGCTATTTAATTCCATACGAAAGGCGTATTTATCATACATATTTTTTATTTTAATTCAAACATGTATTTTAGATTTTTATAGAAAATATGACAATAATCACATATCTCACACAGAGATCGCATTGTCATAGTGTTTGGAAATATTCATGCACAATTTAAATATATAATAGCATGAAATCAGATTTAAAAAATAAAACATTTTAGAAGAGAACGCAGCATCACGGTTGTCTGAACCAATGAGCATTCAGCTATGTCGTCAGTCAGTCGTTTCCCATCATGCTTTTGATCAGCGCAGTCGGTGGAGAGCAACTGCGCGCGACTGCTCAATCGGACACAGCCGCCTCGCCGTCGCGAGAGTTTTTTGGCACACTTCAGCATGACATCAGAGCAAGGCGGACGTAACTCGGACACTTTTCTAACCGGCATGCACCTCGCGGTGATCACCGGTGATCGGTTCTGTGCAGATTTTGCTCATCTCAAACAAGCCTAGTGTGCCAAAAACTCTCGCGAGGGCGAGGCGGCTGTGTCGGATTGAGCAGTCGCGCGCAGTTGCTCTCCACCGACTGCGCTGATCAAAAGCATGATGGGAAACGACTGACTGACGACATAGCTGAATGCTCATTGGTTCAGACAACCATGATGCTGCCTTCTCTTCTAAAATGTTTAATTTTTTTTAATCTGATTTAATGCTATTATGTATTTAAATTGTGCATGAATATTCCCAAACACTATAGTGCGATCTCTGTGTGAGATATGTGATTGTTGTCATATTTTCTATTAAAATCTAAAATACATGTTTGAATTAAAATAAAAATGGAGGATAAATACGCCTTTCGTATGGAATTAAATAGCAAGTTCGTCATATTTATATTCATATAAAAGCAACAGAACTGAAATTATATCATGTTTATCAGCAGCACAGCATATGAGTGAGAATAACGCGATATCTGCCTTTGATCTCGTTGGTATCTGTTCCACTTCGAGAGGGCAGAACCGTCCGTCTTGACTGCGCTTATTTCACTCCTCCCCTCACTGCAGCCGCCTCTACTCTCGCCTGTAGGCGAGGCGAGGCGCATCTCAAACAAGCCTATTGCTTTGATTTTTCCCACTATAAGGATCCATTTGTGAAATGTACATAATAAGTAAAATAATATTGGAAATTAGACATCAGTACTTAGAACTGCTGAGTCTTGTAGAGATTTGTTTTGAATTTATTACTCATTTGTGTTTTTGTCTTTTTTAAAACAGATTTTTTAATAATAAATAAATAAATAAATAAATGAGAAAAAAAAGTCTACTGGGCAAGAACAATAAGCTTAATTCAAGATATATTTAAGTTCACTGCAAATACGTAAATAAGTAAATAAATAAATACAATTTCCAACAAAAACTAATATTTAATAATTTCATAATTAGGTTACATTGTAAGTTTTTCTTTGTTCATTAGGTTTTTCTTTTAATGATTTATTTCATCTGAAAGAGAAAGACTATTAAGTCTTGTCATTTTGGTTACCAAAAGTTTCTTGTTTTAAAGTCTAGATTTTTATACTGTAAAACAAGCAAGAAGTCTAAAGTGCAGATCACTATTGCAGATTCAGGCATTAAATCTGAAGATTCAGATACAGACCCATAGTGTCGCCACAGGCTTTGCTTTCTGATTCTGTCTCTGTCTTCTTCTCCAGCAGGCCTTTGGTTTCTTGTAGCATCTTTTCCATATGAGCCAGCTGAGAGGCGTTGGCTCCACTGGCCCGGCGGATGAGCAGCCGCTCTCTCTCTCTCTCACTCAACTCTTTCTTACAGTTACTCATCTTCTCAAAAGCAGAAAGAAGACGACTCCAGATGGCTTAAAACTGAATTTAGATTTCCCTGCTACTTTGAACAAAATATTACAAGAAAGACAAATCTATGACGTTCAACCAAACACTACCTTGCCATTCTGTTTCCTGTAATAGTCTCCCATTGTGTTTTTTTTTTTCTAATGCTTGCCTATTTCCCCTGTCTTTTAGTTCATCTAAAGTATTCTGTATCAACCGAAGCAGTTCTATAGCTGTTAATAGTCTCTCTGTTAGAAAGGAGAAGATGGTCGTCTTTTATACTCGTTATCGAGAGCAAACTTAGCCTGCAGGCAAACAAACAAAGAGTGAATAGAGTTATGGCAGTCATGAGACCAGCCTGATTCACAGCCATCAGGAACATGGCCTTTTATACTTCGCCACGCACTAATGGACAATACAGCCAGGCGTTCTGGGTAATTCAACATTAAAAAACAGTTTTGTCAATACTGAGATGTTAAATGTTTAAATGTTAAATATTTTTTACACAAATAATCCACAGTGCAGGTGTGTCTCTCACATGGCTTATATGGAGATCTGAACACACATAAGGACTTTAAGACTGTCTCTCATTTGCCTGAGGGCATCACGGCACAGAGCACAGCCGCTCTTCATGTCAATAGGAATAAAAATAAGTGTCTTAACCATAGGCTATTTATTAAAGAAGCCCTAGCTCTGTCAGGAGCACTTCCTTCCCTGTTCGATCTCTTATTGAGGACAGTTTAGTCAGTCTTGTGATGAGTCATGAACACTTTGTTGGTAGCATACAAGGTGAGCAGGAGACAGAGGATGGGTGTCCTTCTCACATGCTGGCACAAGAGTTTCGATATCTGGGACAGCATCACCACTTATAGGCTTAAGTATGCAGGTGACTGATGAATAATGCAGTTTAATGAGCATGATTCAGGGATCAGATTATTGAGCTCTGCTATACATTTGGTAATGTGAACATGAAGGCTACATTAACTTACTCTGGTGTCAGTTTTTACAGCATTATTATTGTTAACTAAATATAATTTTTGGTAACTGGAATAAAATAAAACTTTGGTAACACTTTATTTTAAGGTGTCATAATACAGAGTAATTACCTAATTAAGTACTTAGTAGTAGCCGTTGTATTTACATGAAACAAAATGTAATTACCATGTAACTAAGTTATGTAACACCCAGTAGTACAGTTTGTAATTATGTAGATGTAATAGGCAGCTACTGTTTCACATATGTAACAGACCGAGTGTGTTAAACAGCTACTTGTACACTTAAGTACAATCTTGATACACTTTATTTTAAGTAGCTTATGCCTGTGTAATATTCTGTAATTTTAATGTAATTAAAAAGGTATTACATGTATTTAAGCTGTGTACTGGTGGGTTAAATCAAACTAAGGTGCAGCTGGATAAGGTGTACAGTATAGATACACATGAAGTACACAAGTACAATCTTGATACACTTTATTTTAAGTGGCTTAAGTCTGTGTACTTACATTTATAATTATGTTGTATAAAGTCTGCAACACATATGTAACAATCTTTTGGTTACATAAGTAGCTGTGTAACAGACTCGGTCTTTAATGAATTAAAGCTATACAGAATCATTAACAAATAAAACTGACAAAAGCAAATATCAAAATTACCAAAACTTACACTAAAATTAAAATGAAAACTGAATATATATAAAATGCTAATTAAAAATATGAATAAATGCTATAATAATATATAATACTAAAATAAGATTGCAAGAAGATATTTGACATTTCTGTTTTAAAATGAACATAGTGTGGACAATGTTGGGTTTCACGTGTGTGATCTCATTTATTTAAAAACAACCATATTTTTATATTAAATAGGTTCATTTTATACAAATAAATAAATGAATAATTACGTATTTTTTATTGCAGATTAAATATTTGATATTTATTTAACATACATTATCATACAAATGTATTCATTAAAAAAACTATGCACATTCAGTAATAGTCCAAATATTTTAGCCCTGCCGGAACTGTGGGTTATTCTGGGTTTTTCTGATATGAATAGCATTTATGTGTGCTTGTGGCTTACATAATAATTATCATAATAATTTCCATTAAATAACATACTTTATGATGACATTAATATTGTTGTTCATAAGCTAACAAAATGTTGAGAGAGTGAACCAACATAAAATTTCTATTCATTTCGTTACACCCACTGAACCCACACTTGACTCTTCAGCTGAACACTGGGAGTATTATAACATCACAAATGAGATGTAGGCTACTGATTAAAAGAAAAAAGTCTAATTTTGACTCAGGGCCTCAGGCTTGTGCTTCCTTGTAAAAAGCTGTTTTTATTTACTTCGATCATCTTGTTATATTAGGTTAGTTAAAGTCAGGGGGTCGTATGTAATGGTAAAGTGATTATATTTCGCTTTGTTTTTATAAAGCTGATTTGTAAAAACGTTTGGAGCACTTTTTGTTCGTTAAATGTAAGGTGTTGTTTTTTTGTTTTGTTTTTTAAGTAACGACCAAGCGGCCAGCGGCAGACAGTGAGCTGATCATAGCCTATGTTTGATTAATTTAACCTTCTCAAATCATCACGACTTGCCTAAAATAAAATCTATAGATATAAAGCATATCAATGTTAGTTTAAATGTTTGAACTATATAAATGTGCGCTAAGGTGCATATCTAATCGTTTGTGTGAAGAGAGGAAGCTGAAGCGCTTTGCAGGACATGGAGGCGCCAGAGCAGTCACGCATTTTTTTCTTGATAGTGGACACAACTTAAAATATGCCGTAATTTTTGCTTATAAAGGTAAAAGTAATACATCATTCGGAACTGTAAAGGGTCTACTTTTATTTGTGTGCATTCACAATATCAACAAAACGTTAATAAATAGGAAAACAGATGCGCTTGCCGTCTCGTCTTGAATAGGAGCGCTTCACAATGATGAACCGAAACTCAACGAATTGAGTCACAAATACGATAAATATATCTATAGAAAGCTGTAAATTACTACTTTAAAACGAATTCATTCAAATCAAATCGAAAACAAAAACTCTTTCATTATGTAATCCGTAAAGACGCATTTCTATCTAAAGGCACGTCCAATGAGGAGATGGCAAGTCATTTTTCATCACCGCCTAAAATACTAAAACAGGCCCGATTATGTTTTTTCTGATTTTTATGTTGCTCTGCTCTGAATTCCTTAAAATTTAAAGGATTTTCTGCAAGGTGTCTGATATGTGAATTATTTATTAGCCTATTTTAATCCATGCAGCAAAACAGCTTTAAAAATTACTTCATTGCATTCCAGATGATTTTAACCCCTTAACTGTCACTCACAGTTTTGAACACAGACATGATAGTGCACTATTCAAACTTATTTTTTTATAATTCATGAATGAAAACATTTTCCAACGTGATTTTGATGTACCATTTCCATGGTAATGCAATGTCTGATTTTAAAATGGGTTTCAAAGGATGAATTTTGAGATTTTAAGTTTTCAACTGATATATAATTTCTTATGATTTCTAAAGCGTGATAGAGAAAAAGGCAACTAAGGAGACTTTCTGTGACAAAGGTCAGAACTCCTGTTATGATGTAGATTTTTCAGGTGCACTCTTGTCATAAATTAATCTATTACTTTTCCTACATAATTTTTTTTACAAAAAAAGTGGTAAAATACCTATTTAGGAGTCTTAGACCTTTCCAACGATATATAGTTTGTCATGATTAGATTAGGATTTAATTGTAAAATAGTGAAGTAAACGTAGGCGTCCCACAGGGTGGACGGTGACAGTTAAGATGTTAAAGAACTTTTCACTATAAATTTTAGGAGTAGCTTGAATGTAAAACATTGTCATGAATTCGTTGTATTCCCATTTGTAAAATAGGCTACAAATTAATTGTTGTAGTCTAACCCGACCTCATGAACGTGCGTGTAGCACGATTTTCTCTTTCTATTTGATGCAATGTTAATAAATAAGCAGAAATTGACTT
This sequence comes from Onychostoma macrolepis, assembly GCF_012432095.1. NCBI lineage: Eukaryota > Metazoa > Chordata > Actinopteri > Cypriniformes > Cyprinidae > Onychostoma > Onychostoma macrolepis. Next base: position 15,039,575 of record NC_081160.1, read on the forward strand.
TAGCATGCAAAAGACTGATACATTCATTATTAATGGCATGGCTGGTTGAGTCGACAGAAATACGGGACACACGGTCCTATAATTTACTGCTGAAATGTTTGCGGGGCAAATCTCAGGACAGTCTGAGCGCTCATGGTACGCACAGTGCGTACAGCAGTACACCTGCAGGCGCCACTGGTCAGGGTTGCCAGGTTTTCGCAACAAACCCCGCCCAATTGCTACTCAAAACTAGCCCAATCGCATTTCGAGGGGGGTTCCTCGGTAAAAATCGCGTTCAGGGGCTAAATATCAGGTTATTGGGGTCTCTTCAACCCGCGGACATGAAAAACAACCCGTGGCAACAGTGTTAAAGTAGCCCAAGTAGCCCAGGCAACACTGGTTAAAGTAGACATACAAGGCAAAATATTTTATATATCAACTTGGAGTTTTAAATCGACACTGACAATTCAAACTGTCATGTGTCCGACTCCAATATGTTTCTTCGTTGCATCCCACACACTTAATTCCTCATCATTGTCAACATCACAGCTGAAATATCGTTCGCCGGGATTTGGCAACTTTATGAAGGACTTTGTGTGGCTATTTCTCTCACAGGAAATGAGGAATAAATAAGGATGTCCACTTTATAGGCTACTTCTGCAGCTCTGGACTGCAGCTGCTGTAGGCCCGACCTTCAGTCCATCTGCTTCAGACTGAAATTCATCCTGACAGCAAAACAATGTGGACTCCAGAAACTTCACTTGCAATTAAAAAGACAAACGAGTTTAGCCGAACGGCAGCGGGTGTTACAGCCCTGAAGAGGATTAGTTTTACACGAGAACAGATGAGCCGAAGATTATGTAACTTGTACTAACAGACTCCTCAGTTACTCCTGGTTACATTTGTTAATGGGATCGGTCTCCTTGTCATATTAGAGAGGTGTCATTATATTGTACGTTTTTTTCAAAAGAAGATAATAGATAAAAAGCTAATGGATGACATTTCGGTTTATAATTGCATATAAGCAGTAGTACAAATACAATGAAACCCACTGTGTAAACAATTCCACTGATAATCTCTGCTTTTCTCATCAAGAAGAACATTTTTACCATTGTGGATAAAGGTAGGCTACTTTTTACTGAAAAAGTACCTCGCAAAATTACATGGGAAAGTCTCAGTGGATCATAACATTCCGAGTCATTACACTACATTTTGGTTAAGCACATGGATTTTTTCCATAACCAGTGTATAGTCAGAGAGCATTTTTCCCAAATTGTTTGTCACAGTCTGCCATTCTTGTGGTTTTCTCTTTAGCTGTGAGGAGCAAATATCTCCACTAGGTGGAGACAAAGATAGATAAGACCACCACAAGCTAATAGCAGGTTAATTTGAACCTTAATTCTAAAATAAACACCGATTTCTGGGGGAGTCCTTAGTCAGTTGAAAAAGTGCCATTGAAATTAATAAGAACGCTAGCTTTCTGTGAGTATTACAGGCCTCCTTTGTACGGTGTCCGGTCCAGTTTCTCCAGCAGTGTTTGGCTCATAAGCAAGTTCGCGCACATCCAGACAAAAGCACATTAAAGTAGGAGACATTCCAGCAAGTCTTACTCTCCTTGTCACGCTGACCTGATTATGTTGTGATTAATTAGCTGTATAGAGGCAGATCCTGTTTGATGTTTTGTTTATTGTCACCCGGCCCAGATTTTTAGCTGACGTGGTCTGGCACCTCCGGTAACAAATGAAGTGAATAAGAACTGCACAGTTTCCCACACTCATTTCAAGGATTATGCAGAAAAAGGATACAGAATCAGAACTGTTGATTTGGAAAACCTTATAGTTTGTTGTAGACTTCCTGGAGAAGCAGGGTTTTGAGGACGAACTCTGGCCTGCTCTGCTCTGCATAGTGTGTGTGTGTGTGTGTGTGTGTGTGTGCTTAATTAATCTTCTCAAGACACTTTACTTTTACTTTGCAAGGGCACAGATGAATGATTTTCCCTTCAGCGCTTCCTGTCAGCCTCAGCACCGGAGAACAGACCAATTTATAGCATGGGCAACCTTTCTTCTGTCCTTAAAGTCTACAGTGTCCTTATTTAACTGTTCAGAATATACAGAAATACATAGGCCTTTCAACCATCACAAAAACATTTTCATAAAAAAACAGTCCATAAATGTTAAAATACTATGTTTCAACCATAATTGTTACCATAATTTTAGTTTGGGAAAAAAATATTACTACCTTTTCAGTGTAAAGTTATATCCAGTTTTACAGATTTGCTGCCTAAAATGACCACATAATTCACAAGAACAGTTTTTCAACTTAAATGATACGTGTTTAATACATGTGCAAAATACAGTTGCAAGAAAAAGTATGTGAATGGTTGGTTTTCTGCATCGGTATCATTACTGATCTTCAAATCACAAGTATAGACAAACACAATGTGCTTATGCTTACAACAAACAATTATAATCTTTCATGTCTTTACTGAACACATTCACAGTGATGTGGAAAAGATAAGTGAACTTTACTTTAGTAAGTGAACTTTTTGTTCATGAGTCCACCATAGTTTGTTCTAAGCAGTTAAACTGCCCAGTGTTCTTCAGAAAAATCCTTCAGATCCTGCATGTTGTTTTGCTTCCAGCACATTTAAACAACAGTAACTGTAAGATTTTAAAATCTATTTTTTCAAACTGAGGACAACTTATGGACTAATACACAACTATTACAAAGGGTGAAAACATTTACTGGTGCTCAAGAAGGAAACATGACGGGGGTCTAAACTTTTTGAACATGAAGATCAGGTCAAATTGTACTTATTTTGTGTTCTTTTAAATGTAGGAAACTTCTGAAAAATGATGTTTAAAGAAAACATCCCCTCCCATCCCATCATCCTGTTCAAATAGTTGCAGAAAAACAGAAACAGTACATTTTCTTGCCATTCCAAAATAACATCAGTGCTTTTATAAAATTACTAGATTTGCATTTCTGCATTTTAATCCTCTAAACTTGGCCTCATTGATGAACTTCCATTCTAAGTGCCTGCAATAACCTTTTTTTAAATTTAGTTAGTTAAAATATAAAAAAGACAGCAAAATTCAAACAACACAGATTTATTGTCTTAAATACAACAATGAATGTAAACCAGAACAACTTACTCTCTACACTCTGTTCAAAACGTTTTAGAAGCGTCATCAATCAGAGACAAAAAGAGCAACAAGAAAATGCATTTTTGGTATTCTACAAAGATTCAAGCAACACCCATTGAGTAAACAATAGAGCTTAGAAAACTGCCCACATGCAAAACAACTTCACAGAGGTCATTGTTCCAGTCCTTTATATAGTACCTGTATGATGAGAACAAAATGACATGTGATTTCAGTCAACTTAATCTGCAATTGATCAGTCTTTCTCCCCAAAATAAATAAGCACATAAAGGATGCAGTAATCCAAAGAGTCCTATCAAAACATTGGCTGTATTCCAGTCCAGGAGGCCATCAGTGATGTGTCTCCAACTCCACGATGGTCCACTCGCCCTGTGGAGATGCAGCGTCCTCAGGAGAGAAGCTGGTCACAGTGATGCTGGTGGTGGAGTCCTCCAGTGGAGAAATAAGCTCAGCCCAGCGCTTAAATGTGTCCTTTTCGTGATACAAGTAGTCCTGTTCATTCAAACAGTCTCGAGACAAGGACAGCGTCTGCTTGATCAGATACTGTGCAAGGTTTAAATCCTCTGGGACTGAGTTTATGACGCCCAGATTGGATTCTTGGTCAGACAGTAGCTGTCGAAGCAGACTCCAGTCTTTCTCTGCAAACTTACTGTCTTCGCTGTCCACTTCCTCTTTAACGTCCTCTGTCTCTACTCCTTTACCCTCCTGACGTGACTCCTCCTGTTGGGGATCACTGATTCTGTCAGCATCCATGCTTTGTTCGAGGGCTTCTCCCAGGTCCATCTCGTAAATGGGGGACAGGGCTTTAGACGGCCGCCGGTCATGTGTGCAGGTTTGATCCAATGTGTCACAACCATCAAAGTCCCCTAAAAATAATTGACAATACTGCACAATGACCAAGTGTTTTATCCTTACGTGGGCTTTTTTTTTTTAAAACACAGGAATTTTCTTGAAGACATGCGTTGTTTCTAGCTCCACATGATGTACAAAATCACCCCTAGTGCAACTGTGTCCTCTGGGATGTGGTTAAGCTTGAAATAGCCATCCTTTTAAAGACTAGATGAAAAAAATATATACTTTGTCTTAGGCAGTTTTCACTTTTTATTGTCATTAATCAAGATCTGATTCAATGACGCATGCATTACAATTAAGCAGATGTGCAAATCCAAAGTTTTCCATGGAGCACTCTTGACTTTCCATGGCCTATCCATGGAGCAACTTCTGAATTTAGGATAAGGATGGACAGCTGCCATAAAGGTGATGCACAGAAGAAAGCCTACACTGAATGTGTCTCTTTTGTTCACAAGTGCTGTAACAGTAAAAGGCATGTTTTGCCAGCCACTGTATCTCCAGCATAACTTAAGTTTTGTTTGCATACAAAAGATATGAATTCTCTAGTTCTGATCAAACTGAGCATTTGTTGTCCTTAAATATACACATCGAAATGCAAGCAAGCACTTACGCTTTTTAGTTTATACTTCTTAACTTAACAATACACTGAAAATATGACGGACATGGTGGCAAAAGAGTGCTTATTGCTTTTCTTGGCAAGATATGCTTCTTGTAAAGATAAAACTCCCAAAAACCATTAAAAGTGATTAGAATCATGATACAAGTGTGAAAAAAGAGAGACATGAGGAGGACCTTGAGATTGTTTTTCTAGAAACACAACATACAGAAAAAAAAAAAACGAATTCTACTGAAATACACTGAATTAAATGAAATCTACAACATAAAAATCTAGAGTTGAGAAAACGTTACCTACTACATAACTACAAATGGTGTGATATATTGTGAATGAGAAATAAAACAAATAAAAAAACACAAAAATGGATACAAACATGGAATTTCATAAATGAACAAAATCAATAATGAAACCTAGTATTGGCATGCAAAACTTCCTGGTTTGGGTGACTTAACAGACAGAGTCTTGAAAAATAAGACGGCAAAAGACTCAACATTGATATTGAGTATAAAAAACATCTAGGTTGTTCTAACACATTCAAAGCATCATGGTCTCTGCAGAAGGTGTGATCCGTTATGTGCAGTATTAAAAGGAAGCTTAGCTCACTGTATATTTGTGCATATATATATATATATTTCTATGTATATATTTGCTGGCCAAGTCACATGGAGCTTGTCTTTTGCATAAAGATCTCTTATGGAAAAGTCAACATATAAATGACTTGGCCTATGAGGAAGAAGCTCACTATTTAGTATGGACAATAACAAACAAAAACGGCTGAGGACTTAAGTGCACTGGTACAACTGTGACTGCCCAGCCATGCCACATAACAGATGGTCTGACTCAGCATACTTCACCACACGCAGATAGATATTTTACTGTAAATATTAAGCTTGTAAACTTGTTAGTAGAGTTATTTAGGGCATAGCGCCTCAGAGAAGGCAATTTAGTTGTGTGTATAGCTTATTGAAATATTAGATTGCAAAGGATAGACGTCTAAATAAGAGAATTAAAGGAAGGGGGAAAAGGAGGCAGTAGTGTGCTACTATCTAAATCAATGAGCTATCAAGATTTAGCTCATTGAAGATGATTGAGGTCAAAGGAATTGTCTGAATATTTAAGTTGAATGGGTCAGGATGGGAGACTGTGAGTAGATGTTTCTGAGGCTGCAGTCAGGGGGGATGGGCTCTAATGTTATACGTTACCTGATGGAGAGTGTGCGGGTGAGCTCGCAGTCAGCTGCGGCTCAGGTAAGTCTAGCCGCAAGTCAGCTTTTCTGCTGTCTATATGTTTGGACTGGAGATTGCCATACTGTTCCACAAGCCGGAGGTCCAGGTGACAAGGGCGCTCCTGAGCAGGAACGTCACTGGTGTCTTTGTCTTGCACAGGGGCATCTGATTGATTATATGCACAATCCTCCTGTGGAGATCTCTGGACCTCTGTCAGGAATACTGCAGGTTTGGCCTCTTGTTCATTTTCCTGGTGGTTGGAGATATGGTTGCCCCTCACTGTGCTTGTGGACTGCTGGGAGTGGTAGTCTGTCTGAGAATTGTGAGGTTCACCATCGAAGACATCACCATGTGCAAAGGAATCATTTGACTCGTGTGTCGGAGTCTGGGCACCTCCTTCTTCACATCCAAGTTCTTCACACTCATCCACCGAGAGTAAAACAGAGCGACGGAAGTTAGAAGCTGACTGGTACTCTGGTTGCTCATTCTCTTGTTCCGCAGGATCTTCAAATGCAAGGTTGACAATACCTTGAAACTGTGGAGGTGGCTCTGCAATTGGGGGAGCCATTCCCCTCGGTAACACCTCAACTTCTGATCTTTCATCTTCAGTCTCCTCCTCTTCTTCCTCTTCCTCTTCTTCTTCAGAGGAGAAAAGTTGGTGGTCCTGCACGCCCTTCAAGTTTTTTAACGTGGTATCCATTTCACAAGGTTCCTCCTCCACTGGCACCTCATCCTTTCTAATCCAAGAACGTGGTCTTTGACGCCCTACCTCTTCTTCACTTGTAGTCTCTGCCTCTCGTCCTCTCAGCCGTACCTCCACACGCAGTCCAGCCCCACTTTCGTACATCTTGAGCTCCTCAGGTGTGCTGGTGTCACTGCTGCTGCGACCCAGGAAGTCAGGGCAACGCATGGTCCCACACTTTGAAACGCCACGCTCATGGGAACAACAGTCGTCATCTTGCGAGCCACCAGCATCATAATCCTCTGACCGTGGCTTTATGTCATCAGAAGAAGTAGTGGCACTGCCAGTCTCTGACTCTGGGCTAACTTGGGGATGAAGCCCATTCCATGAGTCCTCTAGGGGTGTCTCAATGCTCCCTAGACTGCAAGGTGTATCAGGAGGGAGGTCTGAGTCCTTTGAGGAGTTCATGGAATTGAGGCCTTGTTCTGGTCCTGTGACATGGGGTGGAATGGCATGGCCTGTGGCCAGTTTACTTCCGCTTATCTCACTCTGCCCAGAAGTACATGTATGCATGTCCGGAGTTACTGACCGAGTCTTCACTTCTGTGCTACTTAATTTACTCACTAGATCACTGCTTTTCTCCATATCTTGAACCTTAGTAGAAGTTGCTGATATACCCTCGGGAACCGCTTCTTGCTGGTCTTGTACAGCTTGGCTGACTAGTGAATGCTGCTCCAGGGAAGAAGGAACTTTGGAACTCTCCAGACAAGATGTGACCAGTTCCTTGCTTCTTGTCTTACCTTCAGTAGAATCTGGATTCAACTGTTGAGTGACCTTTTTAAAGTCTGAATGTTTAGGGCTGGATACTGAATCTTTCACAGCAGTGCCTGGCTTTTTAGAGCCAGCAGGAGTTTTGACGGCCCCTGAGGATTTCAGAGATGATTTTGTTGGAAGTGTTTCTGGAGCCTTCTGTTTAGGTCCTGTTTTGTTTGGGGCAGAAGGAGACTGCCTGGAGGAAGACGTGGAAGCTTTGACACTGGGCCTTGACTCAGGGATGGCCTTTGTTGTCTTCTTTGTAGTTGCAGGTTTAGATATATCTTTCTCTACCTCTTTTCTTGGGGAAGCAGGCTTTCTAGAGCTAAGGGCTGAACCAGGTCTGGATGAAGCTGTTTAAAAGAGGAAACAGAATTGAACTTATTATTGTTAATAACAAATTATTTTTAGATCCATTCTGAAGCTTGAGTGTTTCTTACCAAGGTTGTCTGACACAGTGCTTTTGCTCTTTGGATCTGAGCGGGATGCAGGAACTCCAGGTACTGCACGACTGGTTGTGGTAGGTTTAGTCTTGGTTGATTTGTTAGTGGGGCTGTAAACACAATGAAGGATCAAAAGACTATAAATTGTAATAAAGTGTAGATAGTAAAAAAAAGTTTAAGGATCACAGTCTGGTTGTTCACATAACTCACCTGCTAGTCTTCTCAGTGTCTGGTTTTTGAGCAGGTTTGGTCAGAGGAGATTTTGTTGTTGCCTTGGCTTGAAGTTTTGACCTGAGACCTACAATGTAGAAAGGATTATTAAGTTTTTACAACAACACAACATTTTTATAAATGACATTGCATGTTGACAATACAGTAGTTATTCAAAAACAATTTCAAGCTAATCATTTAAAACATTTTTTTTAACGTATAGCCCATTAATCTAATTAAACAGAGCACTATCCATCAAAATCCTGGTCTCAACATTGTCTGCACAAGAAAAAAAAAAAAAGAATTGTGATATTTTTTGTACCCTATTGTAAACTGGTATTTGTCCTGCAGAACCTCTGTGCTATCTAAACCTACATTCCTTAAGGACTGTGAGCAAGGTAACAGGCATGTACAATTTTAGTAGTGCTAAGCAGCTTAATGATGAGCTAAAACCTACTCTGCTGAGCAAAGACTCTCTGAGTCAGAAGGGAAGTCAGTACCAGGCAAATGCCAGCTAATGAGCAGGGAAAAGGGAAGAGATACTGTATCTATATTTTTACCTCTGGATTTCTCTCCCTCTCAACTGCAGTACATTCCTTCTCTCCCTAGCCTTCCTTTCCTGTTCTAATTTTCTAACTTTTATCAAAACTCAGAAGCACAGATCATACTATTAATTAACTTTTACTTTCAGGGACAGAAGAGCGAACCTGAGGTGGTAATCAGCAGCTAACATGGGAAAGTAAGGATAGCTTCTTGACTTCCATGGACTTACAGCTGTTTTCAGATCTAAATTTCTGCTCGAACTATTTCACTGGCTCTGGCTTGCTGGATACCTCCACTCTTCACAGTAAAACAAGGACTAGCTTGAGATGTAGTAGAGTTTAAATTTGAATCAAGGTAAATTCACCTGTTGGTGTACTGTGGCCATTCTTGCGAGGACTCCCAGCGCTGTTGTCTGGTGAGGTGCTGCCAGAGTTAGATGGAGTATTCTGAGCATTGCTGGCTGATTCCTGAGGCAGATCTTTCCCTGACATTGTGTTCTTCTGCACTTTTCCTCCTTTAGTCTGGCCACCCGAGAGATCAGAGCCAGCAGGGGAAGACTTTGGCCTTGCTCCTGGGTTTGGCTTCCTGTCCATCACCGTCTTCCCTGTGGGTGAACCACGGGCACCTGAAGCAGTGGAATTCTCCCGTTGAGCACCGCCACCAGTGCCGTTCAACACTGGTTTAACAGTAGACGTAGTCTTGGTTTTAGCTGGCATTTGAGTTGGTTTAACCTTATCATTTTTACTTCTGAGTGAGGCATTGTTACTAGCTTTTGTTTTGCCAGAAGGAGCCGTGTGAGCTGTTGGCCCCAGAGCATCAGACTTCATGGTGCCTGATGCTGCAGCTACAGATCTTGCAGGGGAAGCACGTGGACCCTGTGATACCTTAATAGGAGGATGAGTAGGGCTATCACATGGAGATGAAGTGCCCGAGGGGCATTTTGTAGGTTTCTGTTGGAGAAGGAAGAGAGACGGAGAGAAAACGAAAGACTATGATGGCTTTGCTCATTGTTAATCAGATCAGCAACCCATTTGACACAGTAATCTCAGATGTATAAGACCATAGAGCACAAAACCATGATCTTAGGATTAAAGGCTAAAAAGCACATTCTTCAAAAAAAAAAAAAAAAAAAAGGACAGCTGTTTCCTTAGCCCACGGTCTCTGTATCTATATCACTTTGGTCATACATACATACTGTTTATTTAAAGCGCAACAATGAGGTGTTTTTTTCATCTGCCCTTGTCAAGCAAGTAGTCCCTGTTTATATTTTTGCACCGAAACACATGCATATTTATGTTTCAGAAAGAGAAACATTCACATTTTCAACTTTCTATGGGCTATCAGGCTGTCCTTATTGTTGAGCTCAGACAACAGCAGCAGGAATCCAGCTATGTTTTCAGGATCAGTAATTCTGTAGCACATTCCCTGAATCAACCTTAACGTTGTTGTGATGAGACAGCTCTCATTTAACAGCCATTTAATTTCAGTTCAATCAGAAAACCTTATAAAATCAGAACTTACAGTTCTAACAGAGCCTATGCCAGTAAATCACTTTATTTCTAATGGTCAACCGATATTGAGTTTTTTAATGGCTGATGCTGATATAGATATCTAGAAAGCAGATTGGCTGAAATAATGCAGATAGATACACTTTACAATTTAATGAAAGCAAACAGGACTGTAGAATTTATAGTAAACAAATATATTTGACACAATATTTACTCAATATAATGATAATAAAAAAAAAAAAAAAGATTACTTGTGTTTATTTGTGATGGGGACAATCTCAAAATGACCAAATATTGGCTAATGAATCAACCTGGGCCAAAATATCTGTGTGCATCCCATTTTTCAGTTTTACCAAAATAAGCAACAGAATAAAAATTACCTGAGAGCTGCTGAGCACAGGTTTTTTTCCAAGCCGTTTACAGTCTCCTTTATCAAGAGCAGCTGAGAGGGTTGGTAGAAGGAGGAAGAAAATAAAGACTAATTTTAGATTACAGACAGCTTCAGTTTAATTAGAACATCCACTCCTGCATAATCAACATTTGCCAAACATTTCTTCAATCAGACACGCAAATACTTGCAGACTTGCAATCAGTCACAACCCTAATCAGTAAAAGTGGCAGCGCAGCTCTGCAGAGAACCACTGATTTCCTACTCCTTCATCTCAGATAGAGACAGCACAGATCTAGCCTTTGATAATCTCACAGTCCTTTAAATCATCAGAGAAAAAAAAACAAAAAGATCTAGGCTTCCTTCCCAGCAATACAACTGAGCTCTGATTTCTCTCCTGTCATCCACGAAATCAATCCAAATCATGGATCAAATAGCTGCTGTAAAAGAATGCAGCTGGAGTGTTTGTGTTTGCACGAATGCTTTGCATACGAGCCACTGCATTTGCATTCCTTTACATATGCGAGGGAATCTTTAGAAAGCGCGATCTTGACACCTAAAGCAATGCATAATTTATGCGCCTGCATATATGTTTCCACCTGCAGAACAGAACAACACAAAATCCACTGTATCTCATTGTGGACCCCATTCTTCAACCCACTCTGAAAATGCTTAATGTTTTGATGTGACTCTATTCTAGCTCTCAATGTTCAAAGCATCTCTGGGTTGTTGAAGGACTGACAGGAGCTGGAGGTTATCCAGCAGGGTTTCTCTCACCAGCACTGGCTACCCAATATCCATGCAAAGCAGGGCTCTTCATCACTGCACTGGACCACTAAAAAAAAAAAAAATTATACAGCCCACTCCTTCTTCACACATGTACACAAGCGCATTCTGAATGCTGCATGGTTTTGAACACCGAGCTGTTCATTTCTTATGTTCTCTCTTATCCTCCTCTATTTTATACTTTACCTACTTCCCACATTATTTATGTTTTATTTCCATTCCTCTTTCTTTTGCTATTGCTACATTCTTACCTTTTTTTCTTCCTCTCCTTACCTGCGAGTATTTTTTCTCGATATCTGGGTTGTAGTGCATCCCATCCTTGTGTGTGCCGCACTGCAAAGAAGGACTGAAGCAGGAAGGTCCAGAGCTTCGTGCGCAGCGAACACAGCTCACGCCTGAATGGCTACCGGAGGGACAGAATGAGTGAGAGAGGGTGAGCGAGAGAGAAGGAGGGAGGGTGGATACAACAGCAGGAGAACATGAGCGAATCAGCAGCTGCTTCAAAGGCTGGTTGTCTTGGCAACCGATCGCCGTTGCCTCCCTCTACCCTTAACAGGATCCTCTCCAGCTAAATGGATGATGTCAGTAGAAGAGGCTTGTGTTCCCGCCTTCTGCACCGAATGTTCATTAAAAAAAAAGAACGTCTATTTTTTCAGATTCTGCCTTAGCCTTTCCATCCGCAGTTCATTTCTCCCACGTCCCTCCCTGCTTTACTCTATAATGGACATGGAACCAGATTAGACATGGCCACACCCACGACTCTTGGTCTTTCTCAGACTAATCCATTCTGCCATTTCCCCTGGGATGTGAATTAACTCACAACGAGACAGGAAGCGACAGAGATGGCCAGAGAGAAATATAGAAAAACTGAAAGTGACAGAGCGAGTACTGTAAGTATGAGAGGTGGAGTTGTTTACCATGACCTTTTCTATTTGTAGTGTGTCACTTTATTGTAATCCGGCATGGCCACGTACATTACAGGCAAGTTTAAATCCCAGGATCAAATGAAGCGCTTTGTACACATGCCATTATATACAGAGAATGTGCTCAGCAGACCGTTGCTGCAGGTGTGCACTACTTGATGAAGCACAGAAAATCTATCCATCAAGTATTATAATAACTACTGTACAACACTGATGCAGTAGACACATTAAAATCAACATGAAGTCATAATGTACTTTGCAAATTCATGCATTTATTAGTGCATGTTTTCAATTCTTTAAGAAATGGTTTTAATTCTTTATGAAAACGTAATGACTTGAAAGTCTGAAATGGCTGGTGTCACAAATCCTGCTTACTTTTACCACAACTTTCCTCTGGTATGTAATACCCAGTGGACAGTAATGCCACCAGGCTTTGAATATCCTGTTTCATTTGGAAGTCAGATTACAAAAGTAAAAACATATAGTAACTGTATGCACATACTGAAAACAAAGAATGCAGATGAAATTTTATTATGTATTCCTCAGATTTACTTTATATTGACCAAAATAGAACAGACAGTTCTGATCCGGACTGCTAAATAAAATAATGTTTAAATGAAAACCTGTATAAAATAAGGCATCCGGGGCTGTGCTGTATTTTTAATATCGTTAAGACTGAAGGGTTTGCAGGTATTCCACTGCAGGCTGTACCTAATCTCTGACAAACGACAGGCCGGAAGTCATTTACTTTCAATGGAGAGTAGTATAAAGTTCTGACCATATGCGCATACAGAAATTTCAGATCAGATTTGCAGCTACACCACATGTGACTGTCTGACTGTATGTGATGTATTCAAATCAAAATATGACTGCAAGGAGAAAATAACCAATACTTTTGCACTAAAACTGTATTTTTTAAACACTATTTCTACAGAATTATGTAAAATAAATGATTTCTGTAAAAAAAGTAATTATATACAAAATAATTATTTTATAATAAATACATAATTATTTCTGAAAACCTGCTATGCTTTTCTTTCAAATCTATTAGATGTCCATATTTTTGTGTGGATCTATAACAGCCGTCTTGTTTGGATCAATAAAAATAAATGATTAATTTACTAAATGTTCTGAGTTGTAATTAAATGCTGCCTTGTAGTGTTCTGTTTCTTTGTTTACCTCCACTTCCTCCTGATAGGCTTGGTCTTCTGTGATAACATCTACCTCATTCGGGTCACCGCTCAGCCGGTTCACAGCAGTGAACAGGTCACAGCAGTTCTCCACAGTAACGCCCTCCCGCACGGCTACGCACACCTTCCTCATGAGAGTGGGGTCACGTGTGAACTCCTCTCTCTGAAACAGTACACGCCTGACTGTCATAGCTGACAAGACATCTTATATCTTATGCCTAAACATCATCGATTGGTCGTACCCTTCGGAGATCGTGGAAGGCAGCGGTGTGTGTGACCTGGGGCAGGTGTGTGACAATCATCTGCAGACACTGTTCTTGCAGTTCACTGGCCAGACTCAGCACCTGCTTGGCCCATTTCACCTCCGGCAGGCTGCCAATCAGCTGCTCGCTGCCACACAGCACAGATACTACACTCTGCACCATCTGAAACACATCACAATGTTACACACATACTCTGCACCATCTGAAAAACATCTTCATAGACACACTGTCTCATTCATGGAATCCATCTTCCCTGCTTCTCATGCTGGTTGCACTGTTAGTGACTGTAAATTTCCTAGTGTAATCCAATATGCTTCAGCAGTGGTTTACATCAAGGCTGGAAATCAGGAGGGGGAAAACCCAGTGTTATACAACTACACTTGTCTGACTGCAGCTGCTGAAGTTCTGGGTCTGTGTGTCTGTGTGTCTGTGTGCGTGTGTGTGCGTGAGAGAATTTTAGGGGACTGCCAGACTATGAGTTAAGTGAATGAGCTGTTTGTGGCACGCACACACACACACACACACACACACACACACACACAAAGCCACTCAATCAAGACCTCTAATTGCTCTTTAGTCAATAGCCATCCTCAAAACAGAGGCCACAGCTCATCTCATCAATGTCTTATTGTCCTATAGTATGCAGACAGAAGCAGAAGGACAGTAACGAATGAAAGGAAACATGGGTTGTTGTCTATGCTGTTTCCCACTAGAAAAACGGCATATAAACATGTTGAATAATATCTTAATTCAGTATCATTAGATTAGTATAAAAACAAAGTCAAAGGGAAGTCCCCACCACAAGAGAAATCAAATATGTGTCTGTGATTATTACACACCATGTTTTTGGTGACAGTATTAAGGCAATCTCTCTGTAGTTCTGGAGGGAGGAGAGCAAAATTTCTTTCTGACCAGCACTTCACAAAGTGCTCAGCTACCCATCTGTGGATTGAAACAAACATCAAGGGCGTAAGCTTTTATCTTCATATTTAATTACAAATAAGTAAAATTTTAAACTTCCTGCACAATTCGTGCTAAGCTACAAAATTAGCTTTTTGCCACTGTAACTTAAAAGACAGTTAAAAAAAAAAAATAACTGTCTTATAAGTTACAGTGAAATCTGTCATAATTTAGCCAATTTTGTGTCATTCCAAACCTACAGTTTTTTTTTTTTTTTTTTCACAAAAGAAGATGTTTTGAAGAATGTCCAGTCTACTCCATAAATCCAGTATGGCACAGTAATAATTTATTCTTTCAGACTTCAAAAAGCAAAAACTGTACCATAAAAGTGTAAAGGATATAAGTAAAACTTCATGTTCCTCACATAAAAGCTATTGTACACCCTTAGAAGACTTGGAATATAGTGTACTAGTCATATGGTGTATTTTTGTAGCACTTTTATTGTTTTATAGTCTTTTTCTCTTTTTTGGATCTTGTCAGCATTAATCTGTCAATATAAAAAAATTCTGTTAAATATTCATGCCAAACATCTGTAGATGATAGAACAAGCTTAGGTTGGTGCGAAACAACCAAAATCTTAAAGGGATAATTCACCCAAAAATGAAAATGTTGTCACCATTTCTTCACCCTCATGTTGTTCCAAACCTGTATGTTTCTTTCTTATGTTGAACATAATAGAAGTTATTTTGAAGAATGCTGGTAATCAAAGAGTTGATACTCCCCATTGACTTTCTTTCCCTGCTATGGAAGTCAATGGGGGCCAACAACTGTTTGGTTCTCCAAAATTCTTCAAAATATCTTCTTTTGTGTTCAGCATAAGAAAGAAACATACACTACAGGTTTGGAACGACATGAGGGTGAGTAAATGTCATCATTTCAAAATTTGCGTGAACTATTCCTTTAAATCCTGATATGCATAATTTTAATCATGACTGTGATAAATTACTAAAACTATTATGTGTATATATCCAACTTTACACACAAACATACTTATAAAGCATATACTAATAGCAAATTTCAACTGGTTGATAATTTATGTCAGTGTCACTGTCAAGTTTAAACTGCTCTAACCTTCTAAATGTAGACTATATGAGGCATTTAGGTATTAAAAACACTAACATTATGAATGAAGCTGCTTTAAAACTACTGTATGTGTATTGTGAAAAGCTCTATACAAATAAAAAGTTATTTCTGGAAGAGTTATCCCAATGATCTAGGTTAGTAACATTAGGGCAGTAGGTTCAGCAGGCATTGGACTGGCATTAAACTGAAAGCAGCAGTGCTGCGCTGATCTTATACCATCAGATCATTGATGCTGTACTGAGAGCCTCTCATCCTGATGCGTGACTCTACACCCTCCTATCCACGGCGAAGGCAGCACCAAAACATCACAGAAACAACACACGCGCACAGTCTCTCTCTTTCTATCTCTAAGGCACTGGAAAAATCCCGACCTACATTCACACGCCTCTCTGAGCTGCTTTACCGCAGTGCGCTGAGTTTACAGCAAAGACAATTCAATGACAGAGCTGACTAATTAAGTAATGGTGATGGTACAAAATGATTAAAGGTCCATTTTTTTTTTTTTTTCTGCTGTCCAAGTTGTCAGTTAAAAAAATCTTGGGACATATACTTATTAATATTTCTATCTATTTACCTAGGGGTAAAATCATGGCCACCGCAATCTAAAGATGGAAAGAACTTTTTGTACTGCTAGAGGCCCTTTTATACCCAATGGGAAACAAACAATTTGTTGACGACTGGTCTAATCACACCAAGAGCAAAGTCAATATCTGTCTGTATAACGGGGTGAATACACTTTTCAATTGATCTACAAACCGGGTTGCATAGTTTGCGGTTGGTTTCAAGTAAACGCACAAAATGCATTATTTGGGTAACACTTTACAATAATTCACTAACACTTAAATTAAACAGAAAAGCAAGCAGGTGCATGATTTGGCATGGCAGCCAATACAAATAATTAATAACCGTTTCCTTACCTAAGTCCTGCGTTTGGACCAGGCTCGGTCGCAGAATCACAAAACACATTTGTGCTTCTGAAATTATTATCTTGATCTATATAGTGTAGTTAGCTATCTCTGTGTCATACGTGGTTGCTTGTCAAGCATGAAAAACAAGTTTTATTTAAATTCTGAATATATTATCGTATACAGCATGCAAAGAGCGCTCCCTTTAAATTTATTAAAAACTGTCACTCATTCATCACGATCTTACAAAGTTCTGTTTTAACTAATTAATGTGACCACACAATGAAACTTTTTTTTTTAATGAAGTTACGAGCATGATAGAACTTGGCGCTGGACAAAAAGCGGTGAGTGCGTGGATTACAACCTAAACACCTCTGATTGGCCATTGCATTGTAGAAATCAACAAACAGGTCTAGGATTGGCTACTTTGTTCCCCTCTGCTTTCCAAAGCAGAAGATACACTGGATTGTTTGCCAAATCTATTTCGTTATGCTATTATTACGAAGAAAACAGATCCTAGACCAGGAGTTATGGGCAGTTTTTCCATCTAAAAGCCATCAGTTAGACTATTTTACACTATGAGTTAGATTATTACACATGCTAAATTAAACTCGGTCCGGAGGGGGGGCACAGGGATGCCCATGGGCGGGGCAAGGCCTCTGGCGCCGGGCCTGATCTGACCATAGAAGCCAGTCCCGTTTGAAGTTCCAGTCGTGTCTGACAACTGAATATGCTGGAGTTTGTTTTTGGATGAGAGCATTTTCTTTTCTTGATTTTGATTTAGATTTTTTTTTTTTTCTTGAAACCCTCCCAAACAACATGTGGTGTAGATGCTGTTTGATATATATTTTTTAAAGGTTTTCTGACCCCGAGACTCAACTATTTTCTGCAATTCTCCAGCTGTGGTCCTTGGAGAGTCTTTAGCCACTCAAACTCTCCTTCTCACCGTGCATTAGGACGATATAGACACTAACAGGCAGTTTTGTGACATTTTATGTTGATTGGAAATTCTTAATTATTGCCCTGATGGTGGAAATGGGAATTTTCACTGCTCTAGCTCTTTTCTTAAAGTCACTTTCTAATTTGTGAAGCTCAATTATTATAATGAGATTTTCCCCCATTTTCAATTGTTTTAGTTCAATGAAAGGTTAGATTTTTGTGATTTGTTTTAAATAAAAGATCAAAAGGATTGATAATGCAGGTTTATTTTCACTGCCTTCTTTGATCATATTTACCATGGGTACCAACAATTCTGACCACATGTGTAAGTCATAAAAACATTTACATACTTTCGGAATAAACCCCACAAAAATTGAAATAAATAAAATACAATTGTTGTTTTTTTGCATATTTTGAGGCATTGAGAACAACAGA
This sequence comes from Onychostoma macrolepis, assembly GCF_012432095.1. NCBI lineage: Eukaryota > Metazoa > Chordata > Actinopteri > Cypriniformes > Cyprinidae > Onychostoma > Onychostoma macrolepis. The sequence continues at coordinate 15,057,483 of NC_081160.1, forward strand.
ATTGGTACTGTACGAGCAAGTCAAGAGAACTATATAAATCTATTTCTGTCTAGTGTCTTACACATATACTTTACTTCAAATGTAATTGACCTATCGGTAAGCCCCGCCCCACCCCCCTTAGTTACTGTTGCTCCCTCGGACAAACAAACGGAGTTGCACACTGTCTTACAATGACAGCTACAGTGTGAAAACCTTGTCCCACGATGTTTTTGCACAATTTTGGACACAGAAGGCCACCAAATGGGAATTAAATATTCCATGGAGGGATTTATAAAATATTTTAAAATAAATACGGTGGGTAACTCGAAGCAAGGGTTTACAGATCACAATGCAAGCGGGAGAAGTCTCATATTACGGTCGGTCATCACGATTGGATGACAACATGCAGGATCAACAGTTCATGTATGGCAGGGTACGATTAAATTAATGTACATTTAACCAGTTTAATATGGAGAGGCACTGAAATGTAGACCTTCGTTTATGTGTTTTTGACCTACACTGTACAAGACGCGAGAACAGTCCGCTACTTAGGTTTGTACATTAGCATGGACTCACCAACTTTAACGTTAGCTAGTTTTAGCCAGAGATGCCTTGCTAAAGCACAAGATAACGTTAACGCTCTGATGAAAATTGTAACTTAATGACTGTATGACAACCATACAAGTCTTCATTTGTATTGGGGTGAATACTTAGGGACATTTTGCTCTGTTTTGTTTGGATTCAGGAAATGTAATAAAATAAATTATATCGCCCATCCTCTCAGGATACCTGGAATCAGTGAATCAAGTACCCCAGGAACATTGTTTTTCCATTTTTGAAGCATAAACCCCATAAAACCGATGCGAGCTGCGGATCTTCCAATGTTTCTCTATGGCGCTGAAACCTAAAGATGTCCGAGTTCCGCTCCCCCTGCAACTGATACTCGACTGCCATTGGCTAGTCTGCGTTCGAGGGGAGGGGCTTACCGATAGGTCAATTACTGGACCCAGATGTACACAGCTTTTTCTATCCTTAAAAATATCTGTTATCAACAAGCTAATTGCTAACAAGTAAATTGTGACTGATTATTAACGAATTGATTATTAACTATTAAAAGGTATTTTATGCAAAGGCAAAGGGGCAAACGCAATGAAAATACACTGATATAGCAAACTGATGTGAAAGTAAGCACATGTATAAGAAAAGAGACAAAAAAATATTGATAGGGATTTGTCTACTCGGTCCCACTTTATATTAGGTGGCCTTAACTACTATGTACTTACATTTAAATTAATCATTTGATACAATGCACTTATTGTATACATACATGATTTTACATTGTACTTATATTTTTAAAAATACCTATATGTAGTTACATCTGTAATTAATTTATGTAATTACATTTATAATTACACTGTTGACCCATCCCTTACACCTTAACCCACCCTTAAACCTACCCATACCACCAAACCTGTCCCTAACCTACCCGTATCCCACCTCAATAGCAGCAAAAGTGTGTTGCAATACAGTATGAACACAATAAGTACATTGTACTTATTTTTTGATGTAAGTACATAGTAGTTAAGGCCACCTAATATAAAGTGTGACCGTCTACTCTTTTGGGTTTTTTTGGCTTAACAATTGTGCCAAACATTAACATTTGATGTGAAAATGGGTTTGTTTTAAATGTTTAATAAATATCTGCAAAACCGATTGCATCCACATTTGGACAGCAGCATAACCTCGGAAATAAAAAGCATTTTGAAACACGTATTATTTATTGATTTATTAAGTCATTTATTATTTAGTGATTCATTTGCACTGTACAGTGCACTGCATATTACTCTTAATGGAGCAGTACAATCAGAAAAGAAGGGAGAGTCATTATAAAAGCCATTATTTAAAGCAGTAGCATCCACAGAAGTGCAGAAAATGCCTCACCTCACACAGGAGCAGTAGAGATCCTGCAGGCCTATAGAATGGGTAATAGCGAGGCACTCCAGTATAGATCTCTGAACTCCATCAACGGGCTGCAGAAAATGAGAAGAAGGACTGACTCTTGATATTCACACCTCATCTCAGACACTTTAGTGGATCAATAGCCTGAAGCCTGCCATAAGCTAATATACAGTATAGAGTTCAGCTGTCTGAACCTTGTGTTTAATTATATTTTATTCAACTTAAATCATACTTACACTGAAGAACTTCATGAAAGCTAAAATTTTCAAAATTTCTACAGAAATTACTATTACAAAGCACTTGATTACCAGTAATTGATGGAGAAATGCCTCTTTATGGGTTATTACAAATCATACATGATAAGGGGAAAATGATAAAATTCTACTCTTTCTATGGTCACCGAAGCTCAAGTGAAATCACCCATGAGCAAATCACAGTAATGCCTATGTGAACACTACAGGAGAACTGTATCTTGACATGTAGCAGGCAGAAATATACAATTTGCAAAATAGAATCAAAAGCAATAAAGCCTGGACCACTGAATTATGGACATAATTATAGAATTAGTTGTTAACTAATACTATGTTCATAAAGCGTGAGCAATGTTGTTTTGTTATTGACTTCTAATTTGACTATGTATATATTATATTGTGTTTGCAAGTGTTTTGATGGAGTTTGCAAAATATAATATTTGTTTGTGCGAGTGAGACGAAAAACCCCCACTGCTGAATAAACTTATGCTATGCGTGTCAATAGGAAATTGCCAAAATGCTTTTTTTTGGGGGGGGAAGGAATGCATTATTATAAAATTAAGTGGAATAAATGCTGTTTTTAATAAAATGCTGTTTATCAAAGAATCCTGACAAAAAATGTTTCACATTCCACAAAAATATTAAGCAGCACAACATTGACAACAATAGGAAATGTTTCTTGAGCACCAAATCAGCACATAAGTATGATTTCTGAAGAATCAAGTGTCACTGAAGACTAATATAATGGCTGCTGAAAATCCACCTTGACCATCACAGAAATAAAATACATTTTAAAATATACTAAAGTAGAAAACAGTTATTTTGAATTGTAAAGGTGTTTTACAATAAAATAATTTTTACTGTATTTTTTTTATCAAATATCTGCAGCATTGGTGAAAATAAGAGACTTCTTTCAAAAACATAAAAAATAAAATAAATAAAAATCTTAGCATCCCCAAATCTTTAAATAGTTCATCAAAAGTATTGTGCAGTTCTGTAGGGGGAAAACTAAATTCTTAGCATACCTTTAATCAAGTCTTTCCAACACTTAAAAGGTCAAATTAGTTTGAAAGAGGAGAGGGAGTAAATGCATTCCTCTTTCATCTCTGTGTAGGATGAAATTACTGGCTGAAAAGACACAAACTAGCCTGGCCTTAAAGCATTCTTGAAAGGTGGGAGTGAGAATGAGAGACTCAGAAGCACAAACAAAACTGCTCTTCATGAATTGCGAGAAGGCTGTCAAACACTATGCTTCTTGACTTGCGCTGCCTCCCACTACTGCTTTTGTACCAGAGAGCTTACGTTCATGACAATCTGCACTTGCTGTGTAAACATGGTGAGTGTCTGCTGCAGTGCTTCTATTCTAAGAGAAGAAGAAAAATGGCAAAATACGGCTGAAGAAAGAGATGTTACACCCATATCAGACAACTTAAATGAGAGGAATCATCGTCTGGAGCCACAACACAGGGATAAGGCCATTTTGGCTGACAAATTAAATGCTCTACAAAAGCTGAACCAATGCCCAGACTTTACTCGCTCACAAATACAAATCACATAATGTGTCCCTAAAGGCTAATAAACGACAAGATGATAGTACTATTGGCGCTACCTTACAACAGACTCACTGCTTAAAAAGACTATTTACACTCCTCACCTCTAATAGACTGAATGTGTGTGCCGTGACCCCATCCTCTCTCTTACCTTGGGGAAAAAGCGGCAATAGTCCCGAGTCAGAACCATCTCGGCCACGTCTTTCAGCCCCTCAAGGCCCAGCATGTCTGCTGCTAACACAACCTGACTGAAATCAAAGACAAACACACATACGTCTTGACATTCCTGCAAAATCTAACTAAAGCCATTGCATTTTTTGCATTTACCACATTGGAAGAAAGGAAATGTCACTACAGAGTGTGTTTACCTGATATTTGTTCCTGGCGGGAAGTCTAGGATGGCACCGTACATGAAATTCAGCAGAATTTCCATTTCATCTGGACCAAGACTGATTGATAAAAAAACCCCAAAAAAACAAACCATTCAGATCATGACATTTTACAAGCTCTACAAAAAACGTTTCTCAATATGGTCTCATTTGTTAACATTAATTAATGCATTTCCTAATATATTTTTTATAACATTTATCTACCTTTGTTAATGTTACATAGTAAAAAAATGTGTAGTTTGTAGTTAACTTACGTATAAAAAATTTGATCTTTTTTCAGAAATTATGTAACAGAGCTCAGGAAATATGCAACTAGTATGATGTTCTCCTGTTCTGTTACAGTAAATGCTAAGTGTGGTTTTAGAATAAAATCGGCTCTGATCTCATACATGGACTAAAATCCACAAAAGTCTCATTTTTATACACATCATGGATTGAACTGCCTGGCATGAAACACTACACGAAGGATCCTGGTTTTCCCAGACAGACTGAGTTATGAATAATTGATAGCTGGTAGGCTGGAAGATCCTCATCAGGTAGAAGATCTGTCTGAGAACTCATGCTGAACTCTGGGACATGCGAGATCACGCACATGACCTCTCAACTTAACTGGTTTTGTGAATATAAATGGTTATCAACTGTTATAAAAGTGGCCTGCAGTATAGGTTATATAAGTGGCCTTATAGTATATAAGTTGAATATATGATGAGCAAAAAAATATTTTATAGGTGCCCTGAACCTTAAGAGTTCCTAGTAAGAGAAACCGGTAAAAGAGGAACCGACAAGAGCTACACAGAGTTTATTATAATAACTGGCTGGCTGTACAGTACCCTCTACATATACTTTATCTTTTAATCATGTCAGAGTATTCGATACTTGTATTTCTACTATTTGGCAGTCATTTATCCCATTTTGATGGGTGTCCTGCATAACCTACCCCTGCAGAGTGATACACTGACGCAAACTCTCCATCCAGCTGCCACACAACATCGCTCGGAAATACTCTGAGCGTGCACACAGAATGGCCCTAAGGGAAAGGAGAAACACACATACACACAGACAACGTCAGCTTCCCCTATCACTCACACACGCTTCACACCACATTACCCCAGTTCGATATTTGTAAAGCAGCCCTGGGAGATGTATGTGCATGTGTGTATTTGTGTGTATTATTCAATGACTGATATGCTAGGGCTTATAGGAAAAAAATCAAGAAAATAAAGAAGACCTCATGAAATTGGGGAAAGGAGATGTAATGTAAATGTGGCTCTGTCTCAAAACCTAGAAAGCTGATTAGCTAGGTTTTAAACAAGATAAAGAAACAGAAAAATCATTTAAAATTCAAACATTCCAAGTTCTTAGAAATGTACTATTTTAAATTTTTGTGGACTTCATATGGGTTTGAAAAACTTTTACTGTATACCATTTCAAATATTATTAAGCAGCATTTTTGTTCAAATATATTTCTACCATGACAACATGACAAGAATAGTTTAGCATGGTATGGAAATGACAACATTAATTATTTGGTCTTGGTGGAATTAATATGGTTTTTCTATCGAGCATTTCATCCTTTTAATAAAGCTTTTTTCTTCATTATGACATCAGGACAGTTCTATCACCCTGATATATTATACTAAATTACATATTTTACTATATATACATATATTTATATACAGGTGCTGGTCATATAATTAGAATATCATCAAAAAGTTGATTTATTTCACTAATTCCATTCAAAAAGTGAAACTTGTATATTATATTCATTCATTACACACAGACTGATATATTTCAAATGTTTATTTCTTTTAATTTTGATGATTATAACTGACAACCAAGGAAAATCCCAAATTCAGTATCTCAGAAAATTAGAATATTACTTAAGACCAATACAAAGAAAGGATTTTTAGAAATCTTGGCCAACTGAAAAGTATGAACATGAAAAGTATGAGCATGTACAGCACTCAATACTTAGTTGGGGCTCCTTTTGCCTGAATTACTGCAGCAATGCGGCGTGGCATGGAGTCGATCAGTCTGTGGCACTGCTCAGGTGTTATGAGAGCCCAGGTTGCTCTGATAGTGGCCTTCAGCTCTTCTGCATTGTTGGGTCTGGCATATCGCATTTTCCTCTTCACAATACCCCATAGATTTTCTATGGGGTTCAGGTCAGGCGAGTTTGCTGGCCAATTAAGAACAGGGATACCATGGTCCTTAAACCAGATACTGGTTGCTTTGGCACTGTGTGCAAAGTCCTGTTGGAAAATGAAATCTGCATCTCCATAAAGTTGGTCAGCAGCAGGAAGCATGAAGTGCTCTAAAATTTCCTGGTAGATGGCTGCGTTGACCTTGGACCTCAGAAAACACAGTGGACCAACACCAGCAGATGACATGGCACCCCAAATCATTACTGACTGTGGAAACTTCACACTGGACTTCAAGCAACATGGATTCTGTGCCTCTCCACTCTTCCTCCAGACTCTGGGACCTTGATTTCCAAATGAAATGCAAAATTTACTTTCATCTGAAAAGAGGACTTTGGACCACTGAGCAACAGTCCAGTTCTTTTTCTCCACAGCCCAGTTAAGATGCTTCTGACGTTGTCTCTGGTTCAGAAGTGGCTTGGTAGCCCTTTTCCTGAAGACGTCTGAGCGTGGTGACTCTTGATGCACTGACTCCAGCTTCAGTCCACTCCTTGTGAAGCTCTCACAAGTAGGGGTCGACCGATATGTGTTTTTCAGGGCCGATGCCGATACCGATTATTACAGACCAAGTAGACCGATAACCGATATTTTAACCGATATATTATGTCTAATGTAAAAATGAAAATTAATGTCAAAATTAAGAATAACAAGGGCTCTGACAAAAACTGCCTTCCCTGGTGTTGATTGCACGTCTTACTCTTGTCATCCTCCATGCATCCATCTACAATAAGGGTAATATAAAGAGAGAGTTAAAAGTGGGGCCACTGCACGCTTCATGATTAAGCCTATGAATACTGTACTACAGCTAAACAGCTTGGGGAAATGTAAGTATTTGGCTTCAATAATTTACATGTAGCATAACCTCTCATAATTATAATATAAAAGTGTAAATAATTTAATTGTCTTCATAGCTCCATTGTAGAAGTTGTGAAGAAGACTGCAACTATTTTAATTAAACTATAACACTAATAGCCTGTTATAGGCACACTTGGTTCAATAGCCTATTGAAATGTCACAATTTATGTCATCGTAATCTTGGCCTGTGTGACAGTATCTTAATCTTGGCCTATGTGACAGTAATTTCGATTACTTTTAATTTACAGTACAGTGCAAATGAAGCCATAAAACATTAATTTCAGTTATCTTTTAATCAAATGAGAGTTAAACTCAATTTTTTGGCAAACAAATGGGTTTACCATTAAAATTAAAACATGGAATAAATAGCGTATTGTGTGATTATTCTTTTAAACAAAAGTTGTTGTTGTAGTAGTAGTAGTAGTACTAGATAAACCGAACTTTTATTTTGACGGGTTGCCATGAGGACCTCTTAAGTTTCTGTATAGCCTATGTATGTGATATGACGATCGTTTTACTCAAATGAAATGGTCAAATGCTCATGAAGCAACTCTCAGAGCAGTTCTGGGGATGTTGGTCATGTATTTATGTCCTCATTTAGTGAGACGGCAGATGCTGAAAACACCGCGGCGTCGCGCACTTCAGTGTGTGTGTGTGTGTGTATAATCAAAACCGCGTGTCTGTGCCATTCACATATACAGAGACAGCAGAACATACAGAATTCATATTTAAATAAGTCTTTTTGCAGCTTAATATTTACAGATACTAGTCCATAGCGCGAGTCGATTTAAGTGTACTGACCTACTTTTGATTAATTCATCCAAACTTTGACGAACTCTGTGACTCCGCGTTATACAGTAAATTCCTTTATATGACTGGCTTCCAGCGATTCCGTCCGCGTTTTCCCATCGCGGAAACCATAAATAGATAATATTGAGGTGTTTTGCAACTTCAGTGTAGTGGATTGTGATTCATTGCAACTTGAGCAACGTCTGCTGCTGCCTTTGAGAGACAACTGATGCGTGATGATCACTGAAACTGTAGCAAGCGCTTTCAGTGAGAGTGCCTTAGTCTTCCACATTGATTGGTCTGACTCGTGACTCCCAACAAATCAGATGCGCGGTGGGCGGAGACTGCTCGAGGCCACAGAGTGGTGAGTTCTGACAGGCTGCATCAGAGCCAAATAGCGCGTTTCAAAATTAAATAATTTTATCGGCACATCGGTTTTAAAAATGACCGATACCGATAATCATAAAAATGCTTAATATCGGCCAGGCCGATAATCGGTCGACCCCTACTCACAAGTGTTTGAATCGGCTTTGCTTGACTGTATTCTCAAGCTTGTGGTCATCCCTGTTGCTTGTGCACCTTTTCCTACCCAAATTCTTCCTTCCAGTCAACTTTGCATTTAATATGCTTTGATACAGCACTCTGTAAACAGCCACACCTTTCAGTAATGACCCTCTGTGACTTACCCTCATTGTGGAGGGCGTCAATGTTCGTCTTCTGGATCATTGCCAAGTCAGCAGTCTTCTCCATTATTATGGTTTCAAAGAACAAGAGATACCCAGAATTTATACTGTAGGGATGGTCATTAATTGAAACTCAAATGTAAATATTCTAATTTTCTGAGATACTGAATTTGAGATTTTCCTTAATTGTCAGTTATAATCATCAAAATTAAAAGAAATAAACATTTGAAATATATCAGTCTGTGTGTAATGAATGAATATACCGTATTGTCCCGAATATAAGACGACCCTGATTATAAGACGACCCCCCTTTTTCCAGATGTACCTGTTGGAAAAAGGCTTTTTGAAAACCAAATCTTGTTTTTTTTTTTTCTCTCTCTCTCTCTGTAAAACACATTTATTAAATTATTTTCATATTGCATATTTTTCCAATTCTAATTTTTGTTTTGAAAGTATGGTAAATACTGGTAAAATGTACCAACAATGACATTGGAACATTTTGATATACCATTGAAATAACAGGTAGCCCATCTGAATTATATAACAATTAGGCTATCAATCTCATAGTAGCCTACAAAAATGTTATTATCAGTAGACGTGAAATCTTATTGTAGTCTTCAAATCTGGGTACTGTCTTATGTTTTAAAATCACTTACAGAGGAAGTTTGGTCCCATCAGGCTAACATGACAGTCACGATCATGCTGCTGTAAGCTTTTCTTTTTCATTTGTTTTCATTCGCGATCTTTACAACACGCATTACATTACATATTTCATGGCACACTCGTTTTATGCGTTTTTGGCGCCACCTATTGTTGTGGGTGTATTATTGACATGTCAAAGTCTAGACCCTGAATATAAGACGGACGCGTTTTTTCAGATGTATTTCCAAGGAAAAAACATCGTCTTATATTCGGGTCAATACGGTAATATACAAGTTTCACTTTTTGAATGGAATTAGTGAAATAAATCAACTTTTTGATGATATTCTAATTATATGACCAGCACCTGTATATATACACACACACTAATATATAAATTTAACAGGTGTATTCAAGTAATTTCAATGTTTATTCAAGTCCAAATTACATTTTATGTACTTTTTAAATAAATGAATAGACCCAAACAAAAAAATTCTTTGACACACTTACCTATGAAAAATTTCCACATTTTCTTTGAGATCAAGTGTGCATTTTGGTACTGTTCATGAAGAATAGCATAAACTTTTCATAAAAACTGTTCTAATCTAACCCGTTTATGAGGCAACAGGCTTGTATTATAAAACTACATTTCCCACCATCCAAGAATGATAAAATGCATAGATAATGCATACTTTACACACTTAATGCACAACCTTTGCTCTTCATTTGTTGCACCAAATCATAATTACGATTTCTGAAGCCATAAGTAGGCACTTGCCTGAAGGCAGCATTAGATACAGCTGGTGACACTTCATATGCTCTTATGTCCCACATCTTCTCCCTCCCAGCCCTCTTTTATCTCTTTCTCAGCCAACAGCCCTATTATTCTCCATCTGTCATAAACATTCACTATAAATAGACTCTTTTTTTCTAATGTGTCACTTGCTCCTGGTCTCCTCTCAGAACAAACTGCAGCTCTTACAGTGATGAGTGACTGAGGGAGGCTAAAAATAACACTTACAAAAAATTGTCTAATCTTTTTGCCTTGGCCAATTTTGTCCTCACTTGAAATGGATTGTGTCAGCGATGGATCTATTTCAGAGGAAGCCTCTCCAATTGTTATCCATTTCGTTCATTTGTCAGACAGCCCTCAGATGTGCACTCCACTCTATTCTTTTTTCACAGCTTGATATCCATTCCAGTGAAATGATAAAACAAAATCCCACTTTCCACACAAATTCGTAGAACTGCTATTGTGGGTTCTATTTACTGGTTACATTAAAGTAGATTAGAAGCCTGAAAGTGTCACACTCAAAAAATGGACCTGACCAATGGTAATCAAACTGTATAATTGATGATACACACATTTATCCACTGACCTACAAAATTCAGCAACTGTCAACGGCTGTGGATGACACTGTCAAATTAGATATGTCACAAGTTTAACTGGCTAATTAGATTTATTATTCCCTCTAAAATGTTTTAATGTTGTTTTATGTGAGAAAAATAGCAATTAAATTTGCCAGAGAAATGCTTTTTGGACATTTCTAATTGTTATGTTGTCATTTTAGTTTCAAATTAGAATAACAATTCTAAATTATCTAGCATTTTCAATTATTTGTACGTGGTCTATTTAATATTCATAAGCTATCCATGCATAAAAGTTAAACAATTTAACTGGGTAATAAGATTTACTGCTCTCTCTAAAATATTTTAATGTTGTTTTATGTAAAAAAAAAAAAGAAAAAAAAAATAGCAATTCAGTATTCAAAAGAAATGTTTTAAATGATTTTTAAACTTTTTAATTAGAAAAATGCATATTATTAATTAAAAGAGTCATTTTAAATTATTTGTACATGGCACATTTAATATTCATAACCTAGCCATGCGTGAAGCTTCAACGAGCACATCTGTGCAAACCAATCCAAAACTGTCTCCACTAATTATTTAAAATCAAATTATGCTTATGTACCTGCTTTATAATAAATTACAGATGATTCTATAGTGTTTCATTCAGAATGTGTGTGTGCGTGTCTGTAAGAGGCACATACTGTATGTGCATGATAAAAGATGATCCTCATCTCCTGGGAGATGTATGGCCAGATGAGGGAGGGTTGATGAAAGTGAATAAGAGATGAGATGGGGATTAGCAGTGCAGTTTTTGTGTGTGTATCCTGCAGTGAGACTGACAGATCTGCAGCAGTCACCTCAAGCCTGACATACTGATCAGGACTGCAGATGTCTTTCTCCATCCATACAACCCAAACCCGCAGAGATGCTGCTACCGGCTGATGATGAGGAAGAGCCTGTTGCTATAGTAACAGGTCATGGCAACTGCTCTAACCTCTGCAGCACCAAACAAAGGTGCTAACAAGACACTCAATGACAGGAAACTACACAGATACAACAGTGTTGTTCAGAGCATCTTCAGAACATGACCTGTATTCCATACACATATCATTAGAGATTAATTACTACAGATTAGTGTGTATGCAAAATGTGATGTTTTGTATATTGGTTTTCAGTGCTAGATTAGAATAAGTTAGTAAATACAGTTTCCCTCTGATTAGCTTCACCTTTACTGCATCATGAAGGAGTAAACTGTAAGTCTGCCACCTTCTGGGCATTTATGATTTAGTAACATTAACTTGGTCCATTGAAGTCAGACAATATAGCATAGATTGAAAATTAGGCATGCACAGGACCAAGTATTGACTGATATTAGAGTTTTTTTTATTTTCGGTATCGGTATATTATTGCATATACAATATATATTTTACTGATAAAATGTGCATGCTTAATTTTACCTACACTGTTATGATTAGATCTACCGTTAGCTCACTTTTAAAAATTATTATTTAAAAAAATCTGATAAATTTAAATCTCAAAATTAATATTTATTTTTGATATGAAGCACTGGGTTTGAGTGAAGAGCCATAGTTGAGTGGTTAATTCTCACAAAAAAATAAAAAATAAATAAAGCTACTAAGCAGTGAAATTGAAAGTGAAAGGGAATGTCACAGCTGATTAAATTACAAACTTGGAATCAGTAAACCTTCATGTAACAAGGGCCAAATGTCTCAGACCACTAAATTTTGAATTCTTTCAATTTTTTCCCCTTACAAATGATAATATGAGTATGACAATATTAGAAAAGTTTATATTTTCACATGCATTTCCTTTTAAAAAAGTCAGAACTAATATCCATCATTTGCTTAATGACAGCAGCACTTGAGCTCAGGGACAAATGAATGCACAGACTTACGTGGGCTGAAGCTCAGGGGCCCACATTGGGGAGGGTCCTATTTGCTGCATGATGCACCATGCTGCAATAATTACTTTTACATATAGGAATTTACAGCAGTAACAACTGCTTTCTATAACCAAACTCACATCCAAACATTTTCAAGACTAACAAGCTAATTTTTGCTAAGCTCTGCTGTGTGAACAGAACCGGACAACAAGTTTTCTGTAATGTCATACAGTGCGAGAGAGCCACTCTTTGCTGAATGCGGGTAGAGTAACTTACAAAAGTGTGGATATAATCTTATTTGCCATTTGAAGATTTTAGACCAAGTCACTGTTTTCCAACGAAGCTGTTCTCCGCTCTCACTCTGTTGTCAGTTAATGTGACGCACAAACTTAAGCCTCGACTTTTGTCAATTCAAATGTGATAAAACTTTAGAGTATCATATTACTTTAATCACTATCACTATGATTACAGTTAATGGATCCTATTGCACATTCATTCAGACAGAATTTGAGACGCTAATCTCTATCGAAAGCGACATTCTCCAAAAATTGCATTTTGCTGATGTTATCGAGGACTTTTTAGACGGAAAAACAATGATAGAAGGTCATGTAATTTGAATTTATTCGTACTTTAACACAAATTAAAATGTCTATGAATGAATTTCCTAATGGCCTAGTGGCATTTTTACTTGGGGTTGCAAGGCCTACTGCAATGCTGTAGCCCAAGGACCTCTGGTTATCTAAAGGCACCCCTGCTTGAGCTGCATGAACTTGTGTAAAGCCTGAGGATCATGTTTTCCAATATGATTTGAGAATGTTTCAAAGAGCATTCTGTGCTTCAGTGGAAGAAAGAAAATCTGTCCTTTTTTACACTGTATAAGGTTATAATGTCACATATTTGATTACTTCATGATTTTATGCCATAAGTTTGTTTAAAACTTCTTTTTAAAATAAATATTACATTTACAAGCAAATGACTAAATTTATGCAAAAGTAGCAGAAAGCTGGTCCAGATGATTTTACCTGTGTGCTGAAAAGACTCTATCTGCCACCTGGATGCTGATGTCAGACATATCAGCCTTTTGATACAGAGACAAAAGATCTGCCCCAAGCCCTGATGCTGGCTCTAAATGCTCTGAACCTGACAAACAAACAGAAATGAATCAGAATGAGTAACAAAGGCCACAACATGTAATGCTGGCTCTTACTATTCACAAACAGACTTTAGCACTAATGCAGCTTCAGTGGGCAGAACTGATCAATAAAGAATAATACGATTTCTGGATCAAATCAGTAAAGAAAAAAGTATGTAAATTATATCTATATAAAAGTTGTCCTTACCTGGTTCAGAGCTGACCTGAGAGTCAACATCATGGCCGTCTGTAGCAGTGCCGTTCACTACCAGCGAGTGGCCGTTGTGTATATTTAAGGCGCTATTCTCCTTCACCAGGCACTTGTCTTCTGTGTACACCTTTCTGTTACAGAAAGTGCAACATATAACATGTTACCGAACACATATAGCTTTTAGACACATGACTTTTACAGAATGGTACAGGACTGATCTAAGGTTTCATTTACATTTTCAAATGCTATTAATTATAGTAATAGTACAGAAAATGCTATTACGTACTGTATAAAGTCCTTGAGGGCTGCAGGTTCAATCCCCTGCAGGTGGATGACAGGTGTAGTTGATTCAGTTCCCTGCAGGAGGTGAGGAGCTCGGGCCAGCAGCACCACCCTGTGGGCCTTCAGCCGAACAGCAGAACCCACATACAGAGTGACGTCAGTCTCCTGCTCCTCCTGCAGCAGCCTGTTGGAGAAAGAGATCTTCATCAAAATCATATAAAAACCCAAATGCAGCAGTTCTGTTATTTTTGAGAAACAAATTGCTCAGCACCCCTTGCTATTTTTCTGCAATCAGCAAAACACTGCTGAGAGATTTTCTGATGCTACATCGTGGATTTTTAATATTAAAAATAGGTGTCAATATGCAAGTAAACAAGGGAAAATAATGTAGCCTAGTGGTTGAAAACTAAAATTCTTCATCTAACACCACCTAACAACAATTTCACTAGAACTGTTAAATAAACACACATACATTTCTATTCTAAAGTTCTATAGTGTAACGGAAGCCTGTTTTTCCTGAGTTTAAAATATGAAAAAGTCACACTATGAGAAATAAAGATACGAAATAAAGTCTAAATTATGAGAAAAAATAAATAAATAAAGTCACTTTTTTGTGAGATTTGTGAGATATAAAGTCGCAATTACCTTTTAATTCTTTTTTGTACTCTTAGGCATAGACAGGCTTCTATAGTACTCCAGCATAAAAAGGTGTAAAAAGAAAAAGGAAGAAGGAAAAAGAAAGAAATCAAATAACAAAGACTAACCAGTGGTATTGGTAGTATTCTATGGAGCTGGAAAAAGTAAATAAATATTTCTTGTAACTATGATATGTCACTGACATTATATCTTATTTTAAACTTTATATTTTATTGAAACAGGCTTTCATTGTGTAGTAACAGGCTGACTTACTAAAACACAGCACCCCTCGCGTTTTTAGAGAACACCATAACTATTACTAAGCATCACAGATACTAAGGTACTAAATCTCTTCCCTCAACTTCACATCTACATCAACACCATTGTCAGCATCATTTTGGCATCTTCTGCTGCAGTGTGAAGAATTTAGGTGACCCAGAATCCAAAGTAGCCCTAGGCCTTTGTGCTGGGTGTTGATGTGACTGCAGTCCTCTCTCCTCCAATGCAAGCATAGATAGATAAAGAAGAAGTGGAGAATGGAGTTGCATTTCCATCCTAACTAAAACTGCTGTTCCATCAGTAGTAATTACAGCACCAAGTGTGATGCCACAAGCTTACAGGTGTCAAAAGTCTACAGAGCACTTCAGTTTGGAATGAAAAAGAGGATACTATAATCACTATAAAAACATGTTTTCTTCTTTCAAGACTAGTGGTGCATGGAACAGTCAGCCTCTCTCAAAAGAACAATAGTAGGGGTGTACCAATATTACAATTCTGGCCAATACTGATAATTTAGTTGATAATAATTTTATTATTTTGTGCAATAACTAATAAATGGAGAATATTACAAATTTAATACTATTTTGCCTAAATCAATTAAAAATAAAACAATGAAAATTAAAAGTGAATTTAGGCATCATAACAATATAATGTGCAGTGTGAAAATTTTGGAATTAGCTAAAGATTACAAATCCGCAATGTTTAAATTAAGTGAGTGTCAGATGACAGGAAAGGTAATATAAATCTAAAAATAAAGGAAATGAGCATGCACAATTAAATGTGCAATATTGACATAACGAACTAACAAATAATTAAATAAAATGTATCTAATCAAATGTATCTAATCTAATATGTGGTACTGACATATTGTGCATCTGACATATTGTGTCTTTTTAAATGTTTTTTTAATGTTACACTGGTGAACAGAATTACTTGCATAAAAATGTCCTAATAAAAAAATGTCTCAATTGTTTTTTGTTTTTTTTTATAAAAGAAAATCTCTTTTTTTAATTCCAAACTTTTCATTGGTAGAATACATGTACACATGAAGCAAATGATCAGAGTTTTCATATGAAATCACCGAAGGGAGTGGTATGAGCTGTGCAAACACTAGAGCAGGTTAGTGTGATTTGACTACACTGGCTGCTACGAGTGAACCATATAACAACACTGATATTCCAGGCTCTGACCACTTCAGTCAAGTTTTGAAAAAAGAATAACAAAGGTCTTTCATGTTAAAGGTGATAATTACCGGTTCAGATCTCTTGACAGAGCATTTGCCAATCGCTTCTTCAGCTGATTTCTGCATTTGCGCTCTTTAGCTTGGAACTCCCTGGCAGCCTCAGTGGACGACATGTTATTGCCAAACTGCTGAGCCCATACGTCAGCACATTTCTGTGATGATAAACATCTGATGAGAGAAACAGGAAACACAATTCAGTCTTTAAACCACAACTTTACTATATTTATTCTACAACAATAAATAACAATGGTGATCACAAATTCACTATTTAATTATGCTTTTGTCAAAAGTGTCCTAAAGTACAATTATAACAAAAACAGTCTTAGTGTTCAATTAATCTGGGCTTTGTTTTATTTGTTTATTTATTTTGTCATTGTTTAGTTTTAGCTTAGCTACTCTATAGGGGACAAAATACATTACCCATGTGAAATGTACACCAATATATATCCACTGGGGAGAAATCTATAAAATAAATATTACATGACATTTTAATTATTTATTATTTGTGTGTACAATTAAGTTATGCCCTAAAGAAATGCTATCCTCATCACTTGTAATATTTCTCCAAATAATATTGATGTTATTATCGAAATGAAAAATTAGGAGAGTAGCACATCTTAGTCAGATTTTTATTACTTTCATATATAATATCAAAAATCAGCACTATATTGTACCAAAATCCACTTGAATGTTGATGAAAGCTATGATTATATCTTAATTCTGGACGTGATATGGAAAAAAAAAACCTTTAACAGATGAAATATAGTTTAAAGAGGTTAACTTTTCAAGATATTATTTACACTCTCACTTTCTTTCTCTCTCTATAGTGTACAACAAACATTTAATTAGTATTTATATGAAACAATATTTAAAATTCCTTCAAAAATGCATTTGAAACAGTGTATTAACCACTGACAGGGCTTTTACAACTGACACACTTGAACGCCACTTAACCCAGTCAGATCTTTGACCGCTAGACAACCAAGTTAAAGATGGTTAAGCTAAGAGTAGGCTATGCATTTTAATAATAAAGTAAATTATTTATTATTAAAGGGTAGACTCGTCTGGCTTATTTGCTCTTAAGAGACAAATAAAAGTCTTGCCAATATTATAAATCTTAGATGGACAAATCTGATCTCCAGGTTTCTCACTGTTAGCATGCTTAGCATTCACACCTTTGAGTTACCATATAAGAGAGCTATCAAAACAAGCCTGCTTGAATAAACCAATCGTAAAATAATAATTTTTTTACACAAAATCACTCCAAAAATCCCCCACTGTTGTGCTAAATGTTTAAATAAAGGGTGTGAATGTGTATTCGTTGATTCAGAATGCTAGCCATTAGCCTTTAAACTGTCATTAACCAAAAAGAGATAATATTTCTATTATCCTTACCTATAAGTTTATCTACATTTATCTACAAAAAGAGGAATATTCATATCGCCCTGCTGATGGTAAAACCAGACCACTGAGGCACAATGACATTTCAAAAGCATCAGTGAGGCTGTCGTGTTGTCAATGACAACTGGATGAGGAGACTTACCTCACGCACTATCACACCGAAAACCGCTATATTCTCAGAGTTAAACATCCATATCTGCACTTAAATGTCCACAAATTATTCTGATAGCGAAAGTGAATTTTAACAGTCCACGCGAAACTGAGAGCTAACACAACCTTCCCAATTTACACGGGGAGTATTGCCTGGGAGTTGTGAGTATTTCTACCTTTGTTTTGCTGCCCTCATGCGGTCCAAGTGTGAATTGCATGACATGCAAAGTAGGTGAAGGTTGTCAAGTTAGATTTGTGCCCAATGTAGTTGAACGAAAGTTTTCAAGCGACAAACTAAATTACAAACTGAGAAATTTTAAAAACTCTCCGAATGAATAAATTTCAAATCTAGACCTAGTTTTACAGGTATTTTCCTTGTTTCAAAGTGTGCTTTGTTTTCATTCTAGCCTGTGAAGATGCTTTTGTCAGCTTCTGTAGGCTACTTTCAAACAAGCAACTGTCAAGATAGACGTTTTCAAAACAAAAGATTGTCAAGGACTAAAAGACCTCAGAGCAACCATTAATCCTCTGGTGTTGTTCAGTCATTTTAGACCCAAAAACTTTTACATTTTTAAAATCGGAATGGTACAAATCTTTTTGACAGTTGCTATGCGACCCGCCCCCACACACACCTTTGGGGACTAGGCTTACGTTTTATACTCAAAATCAATAAAATCTCTGCAGTACAATTCTTTATAGTCTCTAGGTCAATAATTATCAAACAAATATTGAACTTTACACTTTGTTAAGCTACAACGGGGTCACTTTTATACCCAAAAATCTATAAATCCTAAAGGACACCTCAAAACTTCATGAAGGTGAGCATATGCGACAGATGATTCTAAACAAGCATGCAACATTTTATGGAAATTCGACTATAGGTGGCGCTATAATAGTCATAAATCATCATATTTCTATGGTAATTTACCTGGATTTGCCAAAAATGTTTTTTTTTTTTTAATCATTAATTTAGGTGGTAAGAGCCATGATAACACAATGTCTTTTTCCTTATAATGCCTTAAGTGCCTGAACACCGGTAATCGCTGCTTGCAGCTATATTCTTTAGCCTATTTATTTTTTACACAATGTGGAACAAATCTGCCTCAATTCAATGAATTTTAAATACTTTTGCTCTATTTTTAACTTGCTCTAACTAGCTCTATTAAATGCTGCATTAAATGAAAAATTATACATATATTTTTTATATATTTCTTAGTCCATAATTTAGATAGGCTATGAATATTAATTAGTAAAATGATATACACTCAAAATTCAAAATATTAAAGAAAAAAAAACATTATTGAAATGAAATGAAGTATATTCATTTCAAAAAAATAAAATGATTACACGATTATGGCCTCCGGTCAGTATTGACTGCAAACAACACAAGTGTGACTCCCAAATGAACAATACCAGAGGGTTAAACAACATGTGACCTGAGGACCACTTTTGTTAAATGAGGATGTTGTTTTCTGCTTTTGATGTCAGTGATTTCATACAAATGCTCAGTAGTTGAATGTAGTGAACATGATGCTTTTGTTGAAAACATCCAGCTTTAACAAACATAAACCTTCATGACCTTCTGAATGCCAGTATAAG
This sequence comes from Onychostoma macrolepis, assembly GCF_012432095.1. NCBI lineage: Eukaryota > Metazoa > Chordata > Actinopteri > Cypriniformes > Cyprinidae > Onychostoma > Onychostoma macrolepis. Next base: position 15,076,964 of record NC_081160.1, read on the forward strand.
AACATGGCCCTTTGTTGTGCCTTGCTTTTCTCGATGTTTTTCTAAGCGTATTCAGCTGTAATGTTTGAATTGTATTTTAATATAAAAAAAACTGAAATGTTTAAATGCACAGGTTTGTGGGTTTATCCTGACAGTTCTCTTGACGACAATTTTAGAAATGTAGGCTATACATTTTATATAGTGCTCACATTCACTGCGACAGTGTTCTATTGATGGTTAATCTTGGTTTATGAGATATAAAAAAAACGGGGAGTGTTTTTTTTTGTTTGTTTGTTTGTTTTTGGTTGATTGGTTGTTTAATAAGCTATTGTTCTGAGTGACTAAAGTTTTTGGATTTTATCTATTTGAATTAATATCAGGGGCTAATGAATTTTAGTCTGTGTCAGAAATCTGTTTGTTGGAATATAAGCAGATATGCCATACTATACAGTACTATGATCCACCACTGCTTAGCAGTGCGAAAAACACTCTCTGAAACAAAACTCCGTATCCTTAAGCAGAAGATGCAAAAGCAGAGACTTCTTCTCCCTCAAGCTTCTTTTCCACAGGGAGCACCCATTTCTTCCCCACAGGGAGTGCCCAAGCATGCCTTGTTTCCACATGACACACTCGTTCATTTACTGTCCCCCCAGGGAACACCCGTGCCCACCTCCTTTCCACATGCAGGCAGCATGTGCCACCTCTTTTTTCCACAGACCACACCCGTGCCCTGTAGAAGCAAAGGAGCTTCAGTTAGTACGTCCTATCTCTTTTTTGTATGTATTTATTTTTTTTACTTATTTAGCTTTATTCAAAAAACTAAATACTGCCTTTAACTAAGCTAGTCCTATGTTTTGCAAGAAATCCTTTTATATTATATTTAAAAACGGTTGAAGTCATATGTCTTTACATTTTGCACTAATTAAAACAACATTTATCACACTCTTCAATCTGTGCTGCTGCTTTGTGCCTTTAAGCTGATTTCAACATTTAATGGGAGAGTGAGTGATGTTTCCTGAACCCTAACAAAAAAGTGTAATGTGAGCAGGACAGAGTCCCTATTTCATCTAATGTCTTTATTCAGTATTCCAAAGCAACTGATCAAAGACCATATTTTATTTTCTGACAGAAATTATTAAATTGTATTAAACCATTTAAGAGGATGATTACATAATTTGCACGTATTTATTTTTTCTTGTACATTGCGAGAAGGTTTAAAAATTACTGTATATATAAAGTGGGTCACTGAAAATAAATACATTTATTTAGTATGGAATCATGAATGTGGAAGAACAATAATACAATCATTCACACCTACATGACAGTTTTATTTATAATAGCAATCAAAAATAATAATATAGAAAAGTGAAATAGTTGTGTAATTTATACATTTAGTGGATACTTTTATTTAAAAACTGTGGTTGAATTTGATTAAACACAGAATGCCTGGCTGCTTAATGCTTTTACTAACATTAAATAATAAAGAGCAATGCGTTTGTTAGTTTTTTGTTTTTAAATCTTTGTCATTGTTTATAAAAATACAACTGTTCATTGTTAGTTTATGTTGGCACAGGTCCATTGAATCTAATTTGTTTGCAAATTAGTTGCAAATATGGTTTTAATAATGTATTAATAAATGCTGAAATTAAAATGAGCTAAGATTAATAAATTCTTTATACGTATTTTTTATTGTTAGCTAACTAATGTAGTTAACTTATTTTAACAAATAGAACCTTATTTTAAAGTGTTACCGGTAATCAAATTACAAAGCTAAGTGTGAAAGTTTTAAACATAAAATTTAATTGACATGAGTTTGATTCTGTGTGAAGATATTTATTGACCTTGTCCCAATGTTAAAATAAGCATTAAATTAATAAAATAAATTACTTTATTTGAAATGGAAATTTGCCATTTCATCTTAAAATTAGCAAGCAAGTGTATTTAATACACATTATCAATAAAATGTTTTAACTTTATACTAACTTTGCAGAACCTTCTTGTATATGAACAGAGAGAGCAAATTATGAGTTCAAGCCAGTGAGTTCCACTATTATTTATTTGCTTAGAAAATCAAAATGGTGCAGAGCTGGTTCTACCGTCTTGGATGCAGTGTTTAGGAGAAGATACAAAAAAGTGTACAATATTGAAACATCACTTTGTTTTATCATACAGGAAGATCAAAATAATGACATTCTCAAATATTTAAGCAAAATATTGTCAAAGATACAAAAAAGAATATCTCCCACTAAGACAACACTACCTGATAGAGAGGTGGAGGGGTTTAGGACTCCCATAAGACTGTGTGACAGAGAGTGCAGAGAGTAGCAAATCCAATGATACAAACAACTGACAACCCCACAGCTCGGTCTCAAAAAGACATGGCAAATCTTTTATGCTGCAAAATGGTATGTCGAAAGGCACCACACAATACAACTTACTCACAGATATTTTGCAACACACTTTTAAACACGGTCACCAAGAAACCTTAAGGCGAATGTCATGTGCAAACTTGAGAAAAATAGATTAAACACACTACTCTCTATGCAACCCCAATGTGCTTTTGTTTTTTTTCCGCTTCACCGAAGTTTGATTTGTTTCTATATCTTAGATGTATCAAATTTAAAACAATGATTGCATTAATCATTGCATTGGTTTGTTTTCACAGGCATTTCCCTGGTCCCCTCTTCAGGCGAGCTCAGAGGGAGAAGGACCCCATTATAAGTTCCTGTAGTTTTTCCGGCCTTCTCCCTCCTTAATGAAAGTCCATATGAGTGTGTTGACAATGTCGGGCTGGTCTTGTTGAAGCCAGTGACTGGCTCCAGAGATGATGTTGAGGCGGAAATGGTTTCTGATGTACAGGCGGCAGGCCTCGGCCATCTCCTGCTCCAGAAAGGCGTCTCGCTCTCCCCACAGCAGCAATACAGGAGACTTCACCTCACTCTGACTCAGTGGGAGGACACTACAGAATACAAATAATACTAAAATTAGGGCTGTCAGCTGATTCAAATTTCTCAAATGATTGCACACTGTGTTTGCTGAAAATAATAAATGTGTTTATTTTCATATTAATGAACATTATACTTTTAGTGACCTATAGTTTACAGTTAGGATTTATTTATTGTGAACTGAGCCGTTCTGAGACACTGAAAACACTGGATCGTGAGCTGCTAGCGTGTCAAAGAACACGCTGCCACGTAGTGTTGAGGAAAGTTACTTTTAAAAGTAATGCATTACAATATTGCGTTACTCCCTAAAAAAGTAACTAATTACTAAGTAAGTATTTTATGGAAGGTAATCTGTTACATTACTTTTGAGCTACTTTTAGGCAGGGCTTGCTTGTTTGTTTTTAATATAAAAAATCTTCTTTTACAAATGTAAAAGTCCTTTCACAACAAAAGTGAAAAGGAAATGTAAATTCATGTCTGTACAGTAGAGGGCGCAGCTCAAACAAATTGCATGAGGAATATGACGCAGGAGAAGAAAGTTTAATACTATTCGGCAATAACAAAAATGAAACACAAATGGGTAATTTTTGCTTAGTATGGTTGAATTGAATCATCGAAGGTCAGTAGCAAAGACATTGGTTAATAAAATGGGATTAAATACATCAATTATATTTGTCTTATTTGCATTTCAATCATGACAACTCTCTGAAGATTTTAGCATGGTGATGGATATGACAGTGTTAAAGTATTTGGTCTTGGCGGAATAGATCTTCTACGCTGCTGCTGAATTGCTGCTGCTGTAGTTGTAGATTATTGCTGCTGCTGCAAGCAAGTACAGGAACTTGCTACTGCCAATGCATACGGCGAAACAGTGCCATGAGTATTTAAGACATACTACTGCTTCACAAATAGCATATAAAATAACCCGTAGCAGTTCTATACAGGTGGAGCTGGGGAAGGTGGAGGGTTTCAGAGAAACTCTGAAAGCGCAGCAGGAATCTCAAGTGAGTGCTAGCCAGCCATATAAATGCAAGGCAGTAAGCTCATTGGCTGCATATGCAGCATGAACCAATCAGCTTGTGCCAAGTCGTTTAACTCTCTGAATATCATCAGTTATGTTAACAACCCGTCAGCCTGCTCCATCTAGAGTTTCATGACTGAACTATATATTTAATTATTGCAGGTTTGTATAATATTCTGAGTTTGCATTTTACTTTTTTATTCATTTTGAGGAATACTGAATCTGTTTTTGTGCAGGTGAGATGAGTAAATACATGTTCATATTTAGTCTAGAACTACAGTAAGCATCATGTTCATGCAGTTCACACAACGCCTCTGCACTTACTCCCAATTTCTCTCAACATGGCAACACAAGAGCTGTCCGTCAAAACATTGGAAACAAAGTAACTGGCGTTTGAAAAAGTAACTCAGATATTTCCTTCTAAATTAAAAAGTAAAGCATTACTTTACTAGTTACTTAAAAAAAAGTAATCTGATTGCATAACTCGCGTTACTTGTAATGCGTTACCCCCAACACTGCTGCCATCTTCACTCTGAAACACACTGCTTGTCAGATGATATATTTAATTAAATTGCTATCACTGCAATTTCATAATTGCACTAACTGGCAAATAACACTGTTTAATATACTAGCAAACTGACATTGCTGTTGGTGAGCGTTACTTTAGGAACCTGGTTGAGAGGCCATTTTAAAGGGTCATGAAACCCTAAAACACATTTTAATAATTTGAGTTTGATAACACTTGAGGTTTTTGTGAGTATATTTCATATTCTCTCGTGCTCCAAACATAAACCAGCCCCATGTTCGTGCAACTATCATGTCTTCTTCCAATGAAATGTGCGCGAAATGTGAAACAATGTCAAACAATGATATAGACCAAAATTTAAAAGAACAGTAAACAAAAAATAACTATGCCTTTGTTATTTCTGTTTTAAATATATTTTAATATTCATCTGTCTGTATAATGAGTGTGTTATAGGTCTGTGTTTTATTGGTTGTTTTCTCCCCTCTTCCCACCCTCTACACTCCCACTTTCCCACAGTTTTACATGCCCATTTCTGGAGTCTTTTTCAGATCTAAGGTGTGAAAGACCAGTGCTGAAACAGGGGGGTTTCATGACTCTTGAAGGCCATTTTACAATTTACATGGGTTGGAAAATACAGATATCTGAAATCAATCTTTTTCGTCTCTTTAATATTTCTCTCTGACAGCCCTAAAAACTCCAATATGAACAGACAAGTTAGTTAAACAGATGTTAGAACATGTTTAAATGTTTGGACACCCTACTCTCCTCAGTTCTGATATGGACTTATGTGTTCCTAGTCTCTGTAGAAACTGTTATGTCAGCGCCCTCCTACACACACCCACCTGGCCACCTACACTCACACACACACACACACACACACACACACACACACACACACACACACTCACGCACACACACACACACACACACACACACTCACAGTCAGCGCAGCTCTGCCCTGAGACATAATCAAAGTGTGCTTCAGGAGCAGATGGAGGGCTCAGTCATGCATGAACGTCTCACATGCTCCTAACACATGCACTCCGCAAGCAAATTAAAGCAGAGTATTTACACCAGGGTGTCCACAATTTTTTGGGGTATATAAAAAAATTAACTCAAAAGATCCATTTTGATCGTTTAGTATTCTCAGAGACACCCAGCAGTTGATTTGGTGCTGAAATGAATTCATTTTGAAAGAATATCTTTACAGCATAGGCGGTGAATTAACGGCTGTTCATGCACAGCTCAGAGAGCATGAAATCAATCTCTCTCCATCTTGACAGGGATATATGCACTTATGAATTTAGTTCTCATTTTGTCTAAGACATGATGTTATAGATTTCTTTAATGTTATGTCCATAACATTTTGAAATACATATCACTTTTTTCTTTATAAGCAATAAAACAAATCTGTTGTAAGCATTATTGCTGCAATAGCTGAAGCAAAAACATCAGCTACTTCTCAAAAAGTTGCTAAATATATAATATTAAATAAACATAAATATCCATTTAAGACACTAGAGGGCGATATTTTCTGTAAAATTAGATTTTTTGGCATTCAAGGCGCCAACAAAGCTGTATAAAAAATACACCGATTTTAAAATGAGAAACACAGGTACCTGAAGACATTTCTGAAGTAGTTGAGGGCCCCAGTGAGGGCCCCTGGCTGTGAGAGGGCATGCAGGTATGCTTCGAGGTCTTCTGTGGTGAGCCAGCGGCCCTTGCAACTGATGCCTGTGCTGCGGCTGGTAAATAGACTCTTCAGCGCCTGTAAATCCACATGAAAAAGCAGAATGAGCTTGAAGAATTCGGTTCTATTATATATTAGATATCTTTAACTAGTATGTCTAAATAAACTCATTCATTGTTAGGCACAATATACAATGTAATCAAGATGTAACTGAAGATTGCAGATGTAGTTACATGCAGGCATTTTTAAAACACGTAAACTGTATCAAATGATTAATTTAAATATAAGTACATAGTAGTTAAAGAGTGGGTTCCATAATTCAATCTGGTCACATCAAAATAGAACTAAAAAGAAAAACATTAATTTTATTCATGCTATGCAAAATAAAAAATTTTTTTTTTTTACAAAGGTAGCTGAGCAAAAACGTTGAAATATTTTACTTGTCATAAATATCCTCTTATTATTATACTAGACAACTTCATACTGGATTATTTAAATATGCTGTATTTCAACAATACTTACTATATCTGGGCAATTAAAATGCATAATATGCATAAAATAATCAGCACACAAAAACTAGTGTCTATTCAGAGCTGATTCATAATGACTAAGCGGTGTGTGCTGAAGACAGATGGATAATCTTGGCCTACTGATTCACTCTGTATTCATAACTCTTACACAAACAAATTCACATGCTGGACCCAAAAGCTGGTCAGTTATGTAAAATGATGGGTAATTAAAACAAGAGAGGATGAAGTTATCATTCCACATTGTAGTAATTTAGTATGTCTCAGTTTATACATAAGTACATTCATGTCTTTAATTCTTTACGTAGGTAACAAATGTATATACACCGTTGGTAAGATTTTTAAATGATTTTAAAAGTAGTCTCTTATACCCACCAAAGCTGCAATTATTTGATCAAAAATACAGTAAAAACAGTAATAATTTGTAATATTATTACTATGTAAAATAATGCTTTTCTATTTTAATAGATTTTAAAATGTAATTAATTCCTGTTATGGCAAAGCTGAATTTTTAGCAGCCATTGCACCAATTTTCAGAAATCATTCTAATATGCTGATTTGGAGAAACATTTATTCTTATTATCATGTGTGTTGCTTAATGTTTTTATGGAAAGATGTTAATGATTAACGAATAGGCTTTTTTACAATAAGCCTTTACTGCCACTTTTGATCAATTTCTTGCATCTTTACTGAATAAAAGTACTAATTTCTTTAAAAATGGTAGTATATTGAGTCAAGCTCACCTTGAAATCATTTATGGAGAGCATTAGCTCTGGGAAATATGGCAACTGGAAAAAGAAGTAGTAACTTGACTTGAGCATCTGACTGGGATGATGAAGGGCATAATCTGGAGAGAGAAGAGAGAAAGCAAAAGGAAACTTAACCCAACATTGTACAGTGTGGCCCCAGGGTAACAACCCCATTTGCTTCACTTTTAAGCACATGACTCACATATAAATTGGCAATAAAATGGTTAATAATGGAGGGATAAAGATTTTTTGGTCACACTACTGTACATCCTGGCAGTCGTTTTAAAATCATTTAAAATCTGGCATGACACTGTGTGGACGACACACATTTTTGCTCTGGAGAAAAGCTAACTTTATTGATTTTTCAGCCATCAAAAACATGATTCACTTTTGTTAAGGCAATAAACCTAACTGTAAAACATTTATAGTCTTATACATTATCTGCATGTTAATAAATGTGTTTGTTGCCTATAAAAAAATGTGCAACACTGGATAGGACATGGTTGCAATGATTATAGAGAACATCTACTTTCCAAATATTACGATACACACGATTTTTCCCAATCTCAGTTTTATTATCAGTGTTTGATTAATTTTTTTTTCACAGTGTTGTTTCTAGGCAACATACCTTTTTGATTTCAGTAATGAGATCCATGTTATGTAAGAAAATGGAATCAAATCATGTTTCATAACACGTGCAATAGAGGGTTAAAACTGAAGACAGCCCGTTAAGCGGAGATACATTTCAAAAGAACAAGAAAAGGAAAGGATGTTGTCGTGTACGTGTCACTCTTGTCAGGTACTGAGTGTTATTATAAGAGGGTCCTGTGTCTCTGCCAGAAGCCTGCCTGTAATTACCTCCTCCTCCAAGCTGGAGCGCGTGAGACAGATGGAGGGCAAAGCCCCATGATTCCCTGGGCCTAACCACAATATTTCATTGTGAATGATGCAGATCATACTAATGATCCCTAAAACCAAAACAGAGTCTCTGGGGCAGGCATGATAGAACAGGAAGTCTGGTTGTCAGATGTTTAGGGCACTTACCAGTGAACACACAGGGGTGAGGGCTGTTCAGCACTATGAGTTTTGTCACCATTTCAGGGTAATGAATTGCACAGAGCCATGCGATGATGCCACCCCAGTCATGCCCCACGAGAAAACATCTGTTGTATCCTGAGGAGAGGATCAGAAGGAGGAAGCTGGCATGTTTGTGTTTGTTGTGCTGTGTATGCATGCTACATAATTAATAGGGAAAGTGAGAGACAAGACAGTAAAATTGTAGCAAAAACAGAGGGAATAGGATCGAGAAATGACGCAAGCCAAACTCAAACTCATATTTTCCAAATAAGCACCATAGCACAATCTGTCTAACCACTATAGGCCACCGTTCCAACCGTTTTTTGTGTCCCTATTATGGGTTATGAAAGGTTCATATTTTGGTTTTGGGAGTCCCCAACAACAGGTTGACATGCATGCAAGGTCAAAAAAACACTTTCATTTTCTTATAATATGCATTTATTTTTACCTTATTTGCTCAACGACTCCCAAACGATTCGCTTAACGATTAATTTTTCCAAACCCCTTCTTTGCGTGATTGATCCGATTGGTCGATTTCAATTAAAGCAGCTGCAGTGCTGCTTTGTATACAGGCGTTACCGGGGAAACAGATATTTTTAACGCTCCAACAGTGGCACCTAGTGGCAAAGCATGTATTTGCATTTTCATTAAGACCAACGCAAAAATCAAGTTTTCCCAGGTCTGCCCGCGCAACAAGTGGGCGGGCAATATGCTAATGTTTCATGTTGACGTCAACATGAAACGGCTTGGGATTCGTAGTTTAGAGTCGACTCTTTCGTTTGAGAGACAATAACTTTATACACTGTGCACTTTTAGATTTAAAACTTTGCAGGATGTTTTCATTCACTTAGAGCTGTGTTACACACTGCATGAAAGGTAATTTGAAAAAATCCATAATAGGGGCACTTTAAAAGCCGCCAGTTGATGATCACGTTATTTTACATATGCAGCTGCTTACATATGCAATCATTTGTTTTTCACTGTTTTGATCCAGACATTCAGTAATTTTTCAGATGTGAAGGAAAGCCGGAACATGGAAAGCCGAAAAATTTCATCTCGTAAATAATGGAAAATTCTGTCAATGGCAGGGAGGAGTTAAGGTAAAATGTTGACCTTTAATTCGCATATGACATGCGAAAAAAAAAGAGAAAAGAAATTCGTTCTCACTTTTTATGAAATTGTTTACTCGTATTAGTTCAAACACAGCCATGTTTTAACTACATTAAAATGAGGGAATTAATAAGTACGATGTAGCCACTATTTACCTAAAACAAATTATTAAAACACAAATTACTTTTTTCCCGTCATGTGCACAGTGCCATAATTTTCCATTTAAATGTCAGAATTTTTAATTCACATTCAACATTAAGTTTGAAGTTGGAACTGTGGCATAGTAGTTAGACACATTTGGACAATACAAGTTTGAGTTTGGCTTGCGTCATTTTCCAATCCTATTAATAAACTAATTATTAATTCATGGCCACTTTATCTTGTTTATCTTGTACATGCATATCATGTTCAGGGCACCATACAAAATCAATAAAATAATATAAAATATGATACAGAAAGCCACTTAAGTAAACTTCGAAATCAGAACTGTTTCTGTTTAATCCCAAGTATTAATTTTATTCAACAATAACAGAAAATAATTATATTATGTTGAGCCTTGCATTTTACTGCACAATAACTACTGTTTACACTGTGGTTTTAGTTTAGTCTTCTTTTGCAATAGTAATATCATGCTGCAGTTCATTTAGTGTCATGTCAAGGACTGACTCAGGATGAATGACACCATTGCTGTGAGCCAGGGTGGAAGTTTCCACCGTCTGCAATAGAGTGATTCCAATGTCAAGGAACTGAGACCCTGGAGCAAGACATCGTCATGAATCCTAATAATGTGTCATTGACGGCCTGTCACAATACACCGCCAGCCGCTTACACACATGCCACTCTGTGCAAGCAGGCAGATGAGTTTAACTACGACATGATATACAGTGTTCATCTACACTTGTCCTTGAGTCACATTGTAGCATAGCTCAACTAGTGACTGTGTCGCATTTGAAATCTAGAGGCAGACAATTAGACTTCATTTTAAGCAGCCTAAACTGACAATACAAATCTAAAAAGCCAAGGGCATCTGTGAATGGGTCACCTTCACATTACAGACTATTGGGAAGAGTGCTACATTAGCATTCACCACTACAACAGCCTTATCAAAACCTCTAGACAGGCTGGAATGTGAAATGGAAATAGGGCTGAGATAATGGAGGCAGTCTGTTCTTACCCAGATACTCCACAATGTCCTTGATGTCAGCGACAAGGTAGTCCAGTCTGTAGCTCTCAGTGGAGGAGGGCAGGTCAGACTCCCCGTAGCCTCGCATGTCCACAGCAACAACACGAAACTCGCTCTTAAATTCCCTCAGCTGGTGACGCCAGGAGAACCTGGCAAAAACAAAGGGTTGATCTCTGATAAAGATTTCAAATGAATTGTACAGGTTACACATGAACACATTTTTGTTCAATTTAGATCAACTCACTTATACATTGTTTTTTTTTTTTTGGTTACACTTTATTTTAAGGTGTCCTTGTTACAGTGTAATTATACATTTAAGTACTGAGTAATATTAATTACCTTTATATACTTACTATATGGTTAGGGTTAGGACTAGGTTTTGGCTTAGGGTTACTTACATGTAATTATGCATAATTTATTGTTATTATAATAGTAAGTACATGTAACGTGTTAACAAGGACACCTTAAAATAAAGTCTTACCTTTTTTTCTTTTATTCCTAAGACGGTATAGAGTCCATGGAAAAGTAAATAGAATGAAAGAATGAAGGAATCACAAGTATTTGATTGAACTGACAGTCATAGTTTCATATTTCTATTCAGTTTTATACACTGTGATTCAAAAGTTTGGGGTCAAGTTAGATTTTTTTTATTCAGCAAGGATGCACTAAATTGGGCAAAAGTTACAGTAAATACATTTATAATGTTACAAAACATTTCGAATTCAAATAAATGCTGTTCTTTTGAACTTTCTATTCATTAAAGGATCCTAAAATGTATAAAGGTCAAGGAGTTAATATTCTCCAAATATAAAATACATTTTTTTTTCGTAATGTAAATATAGCTATTTTATGGGGTCCCACAAGACCTTAAAGACCTTGTGAAAGGTAAGAATTCATTGGACTGACAAAATTTAGACACCGGAATGGATGATTTCTGCCTTTTTTATCTATAATAATCATACAAATTAGAATGATTTGTAATGAAATATATTTTGGCAAAATCAGATTGTGCCACTGGTTAGCGCTTTAACTGAAAAGGCAAAACAAGTTTTATGGAGTACCCAATGGTTTGACATAAAATTTAGTTGAACTGTATTAGTAAACTCTACCACAGTGGTAGCATTCCCTAATTAAAGAATGAGAAGAAAGAGAGAGAAAGAAAGTTGAAGACAAGCAGAAGGAAGCCTAATATGATTCTGATGAGTCAGTGCAGCAGAGGTTCTAAGGACCCAAACCCAATATGTTAGAATATAGATGAGCATTAAATTAGCACACACACACACACACACGCACACATTTCTCTATTGCTCAGCAGTGAGAGAAATCTTTGACTTGCACTTTTTGAATGCACCAAACTAAAGTGGAGCAGAAGCCAGAAGAAAAGGGTGTCCTCCAGGTCTCCTCTACTCGTCCAAGAGTTCATCACTGATTCTGGAGCAGTAGATTGGCCAGTGAAGCGGAAAGGAGCCATGCCACATTAATTAGGCACAGTCCTGTCCTGATCGCAGTTCTGCAGTCTGGCAGCTCACTAAAACGACAGCTTCACTGGTCCCAAGACAGTCCGAATGTCACGACACTCCATATCACATTTCAGAACTGTATAATACATTACACAGCCCGTTTTGCATTTCATAACAATAATACACACATCTCTGACTCTGACTGAAGAGTTGTGTTGATAGGGAAGGTTTGAGTCTCAAATATTATCTATGACTCCATGTGTATAATGTGGACTGATTCCACAACAACATATTTCCGATCTGTTCCTGGCAGCATCCCAGTAGAGAAGTGTTTCCCTTGTGTGTGCGAATGTGTTTGAGTCTCACCAAAACTCAGGGAATCCATGCAGAAACAGCATAAGTGGCTTTCCTCGTTCTCCAGCAGCAACATAGTGAAATCTGAGTCCAGACTCCTAAAACCATACAGAGAACAGAAGCAGTTATTCTTCACCATAAACAGAGGATATGATAAAAGCAGTGCGTTCTCTTTAATCACACGGGCCTGTCCATCCTGATGTAAAATCCATTCTCACATCACTCTCTGCTTGTTAGAGCTATAAAATGCACCAGAGAGAGGGAGTCGTGTCCGCAGGCTTCAGTTAATATTAAAGCCATATCTTCCATTGACATTTATGGGAAAATTCATACCCTGTTCAATGACAGCCTGCATCAAATTACACGTGATAGTATCCTCGGGTTGTCTGGCTATTTCGAGAACATTGTTTGCAATGCAAAATTTTCCTTTTGAATACAAACAAGTTGTGGGTGCGGAAAGCATCTCACCTCAAAAAATATATGATCAAATGTAATGTTTTTCACTAGGCATGAAAAGATGAGTTTGTTTATTTCCTCAAGGTCACTTGCTATTTTACTTTCAGATACAGATCACAGTTGATGCCAGAGTTGATGCAGTTGCAGAGACTTTTACAATATTTTTCTTTAGAAACATTTGTATATCCCACGTTACAAAACAGTTATATACTCAGGAACAAAACTTAAAGTGGCTGTTTTCAAGTCTTAGACTTCAAAGGATGCTACAATTTTAGAAAAAGTGCAGATTCACCTAATGTTTAAACGTTGCATGTATATACACATCACATCTATATTGAGACTGCCTAAGCTGTTTTCAGCACCACTCAAGTGGACAGCGAAGTCCAGGCAATGACTATAATTTTGTGGGAAACTCATCACTCTGCTGTCTGCTGCAGGACATTGCTCAGTTGATGCTCAGCCCCATGGGAAAGAAAAATCACAAATGAGATCTCTTTAAAGTTTAAAGAGGTAGTTCCCTTAAGAAAAAAACATAGCTCACCCAAACATGAAAATCGTATTACCCTCATGTTGTTTCATATCTGTATGACTTTCTTTCTTCTGCTGAACACAAAGCAAGAAATAAAATAAAAAAATGCTGGCAAGCAAAAGGTGTGAGTTACTGCTGACTTCCATTCCTCCAAAAAACAAAAACAAACACTGAGACATTTCCTTAAATATCTTTAGGGCTTTCCCATTCCTATAAAGCATTGTGCTATGCAAGGTCATGCGTTCAATTCCCAGGGAAAGCAATATAAGTTGCTTTGAATAAAAACATCTGCCAAAAGCATAAATGTAAATCTTCTTTTACAGAAAGCAAGAAAGAACGTTTGGAATGACACGAGGATGGGTAAAATTATGACAGAATTTTCATTTTGGGTGATCTATCCATTTCATTTTTCTCTTAGACACCAATGAGGCTAAAAGGAGTTCAAATTGATAGCCTACTTTTACTTGGTCTTCTGCTTCTAACACCAAGTGATTTAATGCATCTCATCATCAATCTCAACATTGTCCTCAACACTATGGAAAACTGTGCTCAGGTTTGGCAAGATAACATCTCAATGCACTAAAATTAGTCATCAAATTCTTTCAAGATGACATTAGGCTATGTGAGCTACCCGCATTTATGTTTATAGTCACGCAGCAATCGCCTCGTTTGTTTCTCCCAAGGAATCTGAGAGAAACATCTGATGCAAAGTTCATATTTCAAAGAAAAAAAAATGAAAGAGCAACATCTGAGCGTTAAAAAGCAAAGTTATTTTTAAGTAGCCTATACATGCTTTCAAATGTCAACCATCCATCCATCTTCCACCGATCTCTTACCTTGATTCTAACATAACAGTGGGTTCCCAAGGACGTGTCATTCAGGCACGCAGGGGGTGTCTCACGAACCGTCCACTGAAACGTTGTTGACGGTCTAAGGATGATATTCCAGCCAAGTTTGAGCAGTGCTACGCCCGTGCATAGCGCGCAGTATCCATAGATGAGAGACCAGTATCCCATAACTCTGATCTTCAGCGTCAGCCCGACTGTCAACAACAGCAAGTTATGAAGCAGTCTTGCCATCTTTACATTACTGCGGGAATACGCTTGTTGATCGCGGCTTTTATTGATTTGTTTACTCAGCTGACTGTGTTTCAAAAACGACGCGCATCTTAATACGTTAGTCCTGTCGCGCAGTCAACGAGCGCATCCTGACCGGGGAGGATCCGACCCTCATCCCTGTGTAGATGCTACGGAGTCACAGAAGAGATGCTCAGTCCCAAAGGTGTTCGCACCTCGGACTGAACCATTACACCCCATCTACACTGATACAACTAGAAGGCTCCCTCCCATTATAGTCCAGGCAGCTGTCTGGGCCCACCTCGTACTCGCAGACCGTCCACGCGCATACTTCTGGACTCTCGCGAACGCTGCCGGTAATAACGGGCAGAAGAAACTGCGTCGATCACGGGGGAGCTCGGGTTTCTGTCGCGATCGCAGTGTAACGTTAGATGAGGTGTAGCTGTTATTGGATATTTTACCCTGGATATAACAATAAAATATACTGTGCCTCGCAGTGCATTAAAATAAAGATTTTCTGAGACCAGTGAGACCTTAAGCTCCGCCTAGAGCATATTAGATATTCATAATGTACAGATTTACTAACTCATACCTGGGGAACATAAGTTATCGTTATTGACACGATTGCAGCTCGATAATTATTTAAAGAAATAGTAGCCTATGGAACCTAATATTACGAGGGTGCGTAGCCCATATATAGGTGTCACTTAACATTGATTTTGAAATTTCTCAACTACCTATTTCAAAAATTAATATAGGCTACCAACGTTTGTGATTTCATCTAATAGAATGTTTTGAATGAACCAAACAACCTAATGGCACAAAACATCACAGAATGGACGAAAACTTAAATTTCAGACAAACTTGCAAGTTCACTCTTGATCAAAAAGAACAGCTATAGCCGAGCCTTGAAAACTAAAACGATTTCCATTTAACATTTCATCCATATAAAATACCATTCAGAAGTTCAGGTGGGCAATATTTTAAAGTTATTAATAGTCTCAAACCCAAGACTGCATTCATTTGATTAAAATATAGTAAAAACGCTAATATTGTGAAATATACAATTTATACAAGTAACTCGTCTTTGTTTTAATATTTTGTAAAACAATTTATTCCTGTGATGGCAAAGCTAAAATTTCAGTATCATTACTGCTGTCTTCAGTGTCACATGATGCTTCGGAAATTTTAATATGCTGATTTGGTGCTCAAAAGATATTTCATGCCAAACTTTGAAGACCATTTTATTTATTTATTTTTGTGGAAACCGTGATTCTTAACATCTCGTTAAAAACAACGATTTGAAATATAAATGTTTGTAACATGAATTACAGTATTTTACTGTAATTTAATGTGCTAAATAAAAGTATGAATTCATTTTAAAAACACCTTAGTGTATAAATGGTGACATCAATATACTTACCCATTTAATTTAAATGAAAGTGACCACATCACAAACTTTACTGAAAATACTTATTTATTGATTTAACTTTTAGAATGTGATTTCTTTGAAATAATATATTATTCTTCCCCTCAATAGCATGTGACACCTCAGCATGGTGGTGTAATGAATAAAGTGCTTGTGATGAAAACTGCCACACAATATAGTCAGAAAGGATTTTGAACATATCTTCAGTGCAGTACAATCACCAGATCACACCTTGGAATCAACACGGCTTTGGAGAACCCACTGACTTTAGGCACAGAGAACTGCCTATTATCTCCAAGAGAGAAACTTTATGGCACTGCACTTCCAAATGGATACAAATAGAAATACAAGAAGTGCAATAACTGCTCTAAATAAGTCTGATTCTTCATAGGCGGACACTTGGAAAAAAATGGCTGCCCTGTAACAAAATGCTAAATATTTATACACGCATGCTTAGGTTACATTTCTGACACTACAGAATTTTCTTTTGATATATATATATATATATATATATATATATATATATATATATATATAAAATTAAACAGGACAAGTTTAACACAGCAAGCATATTTTCTGTTTAAACTGCTGCTTTACGTCAAATACATGAAATACCAGCTAGTAGGATAAACAGGGTCGGGGCCCTGCACAGGAATATCCCTTACAGTTCTGACAACAGCTAGCGCAAGACGACCAGCTATGCAATATTCATACAGCAGAAGAGTCGATGGAATGTGTCAAAGAATCCGATTGCAATAATAATCAAGAGAAGTAAACATTCTTCAGTATTTAAAAAAAACCAAACAAACAAACAAACAAACAAAAAACATGTTAAGAAACACAAAAACTGTTGTGAAATGACAGACGTTTCTCTTTCCAAACTGCCGCAGACAATTGACAGCGTTTCAGTGCAGGCATTTCTGAATCCAAGCATCAAACGTATCAAAATAACAAAAACTCAAGAATATACACTCACTATTATTGGTGCAAATATTGGTCTTACAACATCATATGCTGTCCACGACTGTTTTCTTATTTTTACAAGAGCTAACTTAGTACAAATGTAAAGTGATGCAGCTGTATTGCAGTATTTTTGCCCGTCAAAAGACCAAAGACCCGTTTCAGTCGCCAGGACTCATGGAGCAAGTAGGGGAAGAGAAAAGATGGCCTACACTGTTCACCGAACAGTAGCGCAACACACAAGCAAATTTCTTTTTATTTGTTTGTTAATCTCAGTCCAAGTTCTTCTCAAAGGTTGCCATTATGTCACTCTGCATGGTCATATCGATGACTCCGGACATCTAAGAAAAATAACATTAAAAAAAATTAACATCATAAAAACATTATTATTATTATTATTATGAGTACTAGTAGTAACAAAAATATTTAACAACAGCAACAACAACATCATCAGTAATATTTGTGGTTATTAAAAAACAAAGTATAATATTTGTTATGAATATTAATAAACAATATAACGTTATTATAATTGTATTATTTTCAAATATCAATAATTTATAGCATAATATAATAAACCTAATTAGTAAATCATCTTTATATTGTAATCTTAACAGTTGTGTTTTTTGTGGTTATTATTACTGATTATAAACATAACCGATACGTAAATTTGTTTGGTTATTTTACTATTATTATAATTAATAATTATTATTATAATCATTATCATAAAACAATTACATAAGAACAACAGTAACAGTGTTAACTATTGATATTAATAAAACCACAATGTATATTATTTGTTATTAATGCTAATAAACATCATAACAGATATTTGTTATTAAACATTATAATATTATATATTCATCTAATAAAAATAAGTAACAATGTTTTTATTTATTATAAATCTAGAAGAACATCACTAATTTGGGATAGTTCTCCCATAAATGAAAATTCTGTCAATTACTCACCCTCATCCTTCTAAACCCGTAAGACCTTCGTTCATCTTTGGATCACAAATTAAGGTATTGTTTATGAAATCCGAAAGCTTTCTGACCCTGCATAGACAGCAACAGAACTACTATGTTCAAGGACCAGAAAGGACATCGATAAAATAGTCCGTGTGACATTAGTGGTTCAACCGTTATGTTATGAAGCTACAAGAATATTTTGTGCACAAAGAAAACAAAAATAACTTTATTCAACAATTTCTTCTCTTCTGCAGATGAGCACACCTTTTGCTTGCCAGCATTTCTTTTTTTATTTCTTCCTTTGTGTTCAGCAGAAGAAAGAAAGTCATACAGATTTGAAACAACATGAGGGTAATACGATTTTCATGTTTGGGTGAGCTATGTTTTTTTCTTAAGGGAACTACCTCTTTAAACTTTCTTCAGTCTTCGACGCGTGTTCATGAGAGTACCACGATGCAAGTCGTTATTTTTCTTTTCTTTGCACAAAAAAAAAAGTATTCTCGTAGCTTCAAAAAATAACGGTTGAACTGTTAGACTATTTTAACGCTGTCCTTACTACCTTTCTGGGTCTTGAATGTGGTAGTTACGTTGCAGTCTATGCAGGGTCAGAAAGCTTTCGGATTTCATCAAAAAAATCTTAATTTGTGTTTGTTAGATGAACGAAGGTCTTGAGGGTTTGGAGCGATGAGGCTGAGTAAAGACAATTTTCATTTTTGGGTGAACTATCCCTTTAAATATCAACATTTTAAAGTTACTTTGTAAAATACTTGGTGTGCAAAGTACTTACAGCCTCTCTCCTGCGGCGCTCCTGCTCTCTCTTGCGAGCCATCTCTCGTTCTCTGTCAACAGAGCTCTGTGGAAGAGAGGAGGGCTCAGGGGCTTTGGGGGTATCCAAGATGGCTGCCATCACAGACAGCTCTGCTGACTCCACTTCTGGATTTGAAGGTGGGCAGTCCAGCTTGGTTTTTTGAAGCTGCTGCGTCAGGCTAGAAATCATCAAAAGGCCACACTGTTAGCTAGATCAGCGAGAACAGTCATATAATAATCACGTGTGGGCCATAGGGATATGACTGCAAATTAATAATAGAGTAGAAACTTAGAATGCATGTGTCAAACTCGCTAGGTTTTGAAACTGAGCCATGGGAAGCTGTGGTCAGCTGGAATCATGTCTTCAGCCATGCAGAGATTGAAACTCCTCCAAAATGAAACTTACATAACACAGCTTTATACACTGTTGCCTTAAAAATAAGATTCTGTTTATACCCGCTTTTGTCTGTGCTGCTCTTCTCTCGACCAGCTTCCATCTGCAGTTTACGAGCTCTCTCTCGTTCCTCTTTCTCCATGGCAACTTTGCGAAACTGCTGGAAACTTTCCTTGGATGATTTGATTGGGCAAGGAGTTTGAGTAGCCATCTTCCCCAAGCTTGTCCAAGAGTCTGCATGCTTTAGTACAATATCCTTAAACACATGTAAACAGGTCCAGATTATTGGAGAGAACACCAAAGAGTGCATTTTTCATTTGCTACCCATATAAAGCATTGGTACCTTTTTAGGCAGGTTGGATTTGGCATCTTGAATGGGCTTGCATAGTTCACTGCCATCGTACTTAGCTCCTAGAAATGTGAAGAAGAACCAATTTCAAGAAAATTTCAAGAAACCGTTGAGGAAAAAAAAGGAGAGGACTCTGGAGGAAAACGGCAGGAGAAATGCTGACCGTTCATTTTGTGCAGCTGAACGGAGGGCTCTTCCAGTGTCTCTGGGCAGCTCTGCTCATCCCTCATGTTGGTTAATGGACTCTCATGCAGAGGTGACAACAATTTACACTGCTGCAGAGAGAAAAAGCAATTACAAAAAGTGATTTGTGTGTCACCAACAACAACCAGGTCGAACACCATCCATCTGGATCTAAATCCTGTTTATTCACTGTAGGGCTGCCCTCGACTAAGGATTTTTCTGGTCGAACAGTAGTCGTTCATTTTAAGCATTAGTCGACTAATCGGATGTTTATTAATAAACCATTTAAATCATAATAATGAGCCTTTAACTGCCTAGCCTAATAAGCACTCAAGCACATACATAAAGCTTGCCACAGCGCACCGGCACAAGTAATGATTATGAATGTGTCAGGGAAAAACAGTAAGAAGACTGCATTAGCATTTTAATTATTTGATAAACTAGTGCTTTTTTGTTTTTGGTTTAAGTGATGAAGTTGACGACACCAACTCATCATCCCTGCAGTACTGGACGCGCCTGTATGCATGTTTCACACGGATTAAATAATCGGAAAATACTTGTTTTCCATTTGAATGGTTAATTTGAAAGTAGACATTTCACTCTATATATTTTTAATGTCTGTAAGGCAAAGATATACATGGAGTTTCACACTGAAGTTCACAGAGCCCGAGAGGGCAGAAATTTAAGTGCATCCTGTTTGCTTTATTTTACAAAAGTGAGTTTTGTTATTGTGAGTGCACAAATAAACGTAGAGTCTTTACAGATTTGAAAGATATATTACTCTTATCTGTATGATCAAAAATGACAGAGTATTTTAAGAGTAAATAACCGCACCGGCGACTCCATCTGTCCTGCATTAAGCGCGCTGCTGTTCAGCTTCCACTCTCCGCACAGACACTTGAACAGCGCACATTTCTGTTAACATTAGATTGAGCGGCCATGTAAGGTTGCTAATACTTACATATTTCAGATGATAGGCCATATTTGAGGTCGATAAATGATAGGCGAGCGTTTGGATGTCCTGCCTGATGTACTGTATTACCACATAGACTAGCTGTTAATGATCTGTCCATCACGGACTGCGAGACTTTGCCTGTGGATTTTTTATTTATTTTTCTGCGACTATGCAACTAATAACATTTTGGTTGACCAAGCCTCTTCTGGTCGACTAACGATTAGTCGACTATTAGGGGGTAGCCCTATTTCACTGAACTTTTACACATGAACTTTCACTGACACAATTGTCTTTTTTCCCTGTTTCTTCTATGAAAACAGTTCCACAAAAAAGGTGGAGAAGAACATTTGTGCATCTCAGAGCAACACTACAGTGTTTCGTTGCTGAATGAATGTTTTGAAGGAATCAATGATGCATCAATAAAGACGAGCACTTGCTTCGTTTCTAAATGAATCAGCTTTTGTCTGTGCTGGTCTTCTCTCGATCAGCTTCCATCTGCAGTTTACAAGCTCATTCTTGTTCCTCTTTCTCTATGGAGAAGTTGACGCTAGTTGCTGAAAGTCAGTCTATCCCGAACGTGAGCAGCGGCGCCACATGACAAAATACTATAGAACCCATTATAATCAGTGATGCCGTCCACACTGGATGCGGCGTGGCGCGACAAATCCCTGACAGTAAACAGATGCCTTGTTCTATTAATGACGTATTCATACAAAGTTCAAATAATTTGCAATGGTTGCTCTGTCACGTATGGTGTAAACACAATGAGAGCCAGTCTGCAGATTTGAGTTGACAGATTTCATAGAAAATCGTGTAGTGTATGATGGTCACAGATGCCAATTTTTTAGCATCAGACTTTAGCTGTGTTTCTATCAACCTTTTTTAATGCGCATTTTTGAAAATGGCATTAAAAAAAGAAAAGAAAAAAAAAAGCTGGATGGAAAAGCCAAGATGCACATAAAATTTTAAAATCGATAAATAATTCATAAATTCTAATAAGAGAGAGAGAGAAAAAAAAAGGTTATGCGCACAATTGAGTAGGATAAACTTTTTATACGACAATAAAAAATATATAAATGCACAAACTACAATAGAAAAACATTTACCGAATAAATTCCACCATGCGCATCAAAAAAAATAAAATAAAATAAAAGTTATGTGACTTTGCATGATGGGATGGGACACCTTGACTAACCAGCAGACCGATCTCGTTGCACAGCATCTGAAATGTTTTGGCTGTTATGAAATGCCTGAGCAAAGCCTGTCATTAAAGTATTTCGGTAACACTTTATTTTAAGGTGTTATAATACAGAGTAATTACCTAATTAAGTACTTAGTAGTAGCTGTTGTACTTGCATAAAACAAAATGCACTTACCATGTAACTAAGTTATGGAACACCCGGTAATTACAGTTTGTAACTATGTAGATGTAATAGGCAGCTACTGTTACACATATGTAACAGGCAGAGTCTGTTACACAGCTGCTTGTACACTTAAGTACAATCTTGATGCACTATATTTTAAGTAGCTTATATCTGTGTACTTACAATTATAATTACGTTTTATAAAGTCTGCAACACATATGTAACAATCTTTTGGTTACATAAGTAGCTGTGTAACAGACTCGGTCTGTTACATATGTGTAACAGTAGTTGCCTATACATCTACATAATTACAAACTGTAAGTACAGGCTGTTCTATAACTTAGTTACATGGTAGGTACATTTTGTTTCATGCAAGTACAACGGCTACTACCAAGTACTTAACTATGTAATTACTCTGTATTACGGCCACCTTAAAATAAAGTGTTACCAGTATTTCTGTATATTTGTCTTAGACGACTGTGTTACCAAACAGCAGGCATCCACCTCCGAAAGCAATGGCCACATTTATTGTTTTGTCTGCTCGCTCTAAGTAATTCATCATATATGAAAATTATTATATTATGTGGCTTCTCCTACTTTTCTTAAGCCTGGTTCAGACTACACAATTTTTTTGCTGGTTACGAGACAGTCACTGTGTCAGATTATGCAGTTTTGACATGATAAAATCTTGTCATGTAATGGGGAACAAACATGCCGGACTAAACGTTGTTACCCAACCATTTATCACATGATATCAAACTATTCTAACAATCCATTTTAAATGACAACAACTTAGTTGAATAAAATGAACCAGTTAAAGTCTTTTTGTATAGTATTTCTCCATACGAAGACAAGTTTAGCAGAATTATAAATTTACCTCAAACTGAGAGCTGGAGGTAGGCTGGCATCCTGTGACAGGCATGGCTGCAGGAGGTGAGGTCAGTGGTGACAGAAGAGGAGGAACACCTGCAGGATTGAGGGGAGGAAGAGAAAGATGGAGTTTACTTTGAATTGATATCCTGTTTTACACATGCATTAAAGCGGCACTATAAGTGAGAGACAGCAATGACATGCAGCTGGGAAGAGATCATCAAAAATCAACAACAAACCACCAGTTATGATGGACATACAATGTTAACCCACAATGGAAAAGAAAAGTTGCAGATGCACAATGTTAACAGAGCAAGGGGAGCGAGCGACGGAGATCGGCGGGCGGCGGAGGTGACACATCAAGTGACCTCTTACCTTCCTGCTCAGATTTAAGTGGAGGCTTCTCTGCAGCAGCAGGCGATGAGGGGCCAACCTGAGAGGCCTGCGGGTCGAGTGAGGGACTACAGGGGAATGACGGGTCTGAAAGGAGTGAGGTTGGTGTGTGTGGGGGGATCGACACGTGGGAAGATTTGAGTGGGGTGGTTGTGTTGTCGTTACAGGGGGAGATGGCAGAAGTGTTACATAAATGGTTGATGGCCTGGTCTGGAGGTAGGCTGAGCGGTAAAGGGGCAGTCCAGGTTTTACGAGGTAGTGGGGCAGCTTTGCCACTAGGTCTGGTAGGCTGAGGAGGCAGCCGGCTGTGTAATGCTGTTGCAGGAGGAGGGTAGAGGGATGGACAGAAAAGGGTTTAGGTGATAAATCAAAGCTGCTATCTGTTCTCCAAATGCAGATTTTGATGAGTAATAAAGAAATCATTATCATTTTTGGAGGTCATTTCAATTGTTTTGTACATCATGATGTGGCAAACACATCAACGTGAACAGAAGTATGAACAATGGCACCGAGCCTAACCTGGGATTGCCATGATGTCCTCGGCAGGATGCTTTGCATGTTGTGACGCAAACAGGTCTTTGGAGTCTGCCTCTGAGACTAGTGACGCTGGACGAGACTGGCACGTCACGACTGAGGCAGAAGAGTCCTTTACCTCAGCAACGGCCTGCCGCGATGCCTGTTTGGGGAGGGGGACAAGGGGGCAATATTTCACTCAGGAAAAATCTGGCACTACATGAAGTGAAATGCTCCATGTGCCAAATGTTAAAGGAGTGGGAGTAGGCCATTTAATATGGGTTGTCTCTTATTGGCTTGTGTGCTTTTTTACCTTGTTTTTAATTTTGTGGGCATGGCCAGGGGCTTTGCTTTGCTTCCTCTTAGCTTTCTGTTCTGTAAGACACGCACAATGCACACTGAGGTCATTTCACTTCAGTCATGACTGCGGGAAAGGCCAACCCCATCCCGTGGGTATTCCTGCTGATTTACTCAGTTTATCTGAACTCCAGTAATAAAATATAAACTGTGTATGCAATTTAAGTACTATAAAGTGTCACAATCACAGTAAATAAATCATAAAAACACAAGAAAAAAAACACAAAGTCAATTTTTTTTTTTCATAAATAGTGTGCACAACTTGTGAAAATGTTTTGTGACGCAAGTAAACAATGTGAATAATAAAACAAAATAAACAATGTGAAATGACAAAACAAAGGGAAAGAAAAACACAACACTTATCTTAACATACAACAGTTGTCTATGAACAGTGTTTTATTTAAATCTCTGGGTGTTAAACACCAAACTCAAAAGGGGAAGCTTTATACCCGTTTAGGTAAATAAAATTCACACATCTACAAAATATGCAACAGACTTTAAGCAGGACAAGTGGTTGCCTCTTATGACAGCTTTTTTTTGGTCCTAGCTTCCATGTTACAACTATAGTTTACAATCCAAGTAACTCACATACAACATATCGATGTATGCTTATACAATCTATTGTAGATTATCATTACATAAACATCTCTGTATAACCTCACACAAGTACAAAAGGTGGAATTACAATGTAATGCAACAGGGGAACCACATAGTAATGATTCAAAGCAGCAGTTTAAAACGGACCAGCTGTAACTCTTAACAGGGACAATAGCATATGACACATAAACTGTTGTGCTCTCAGGTATGTTTGGTGAAGGTCCAAATTGGAAACCGGCGTTTTTTTCCTAAGCCTTACCACTATTTTGAACTTGAAAATGCTGAGGGTGTATAAAACAAAGAAAATCCCACACCAAGAGCCAGCTGGTCTTAAACTTGTCTTAAACTACAGCAACAACATAAATAAGTGATTGTGATGAAACAAGAACAAAATATCAAACATTGGAAAACAACAAATAAATAATAGCACCCAACAAAAACTACAGAAAGAGTCAAGAGAGAAAATGAGATGACTTATTCTTTTACTAATTTAGAGCCAAAAGTGCACAATTTTCTTTATATTACAAAAGTGAAAAAGTGTAAAAGACAAGAATTGAAAAAAAAAAAAAAAAAAAACATTTTTACACCATTTTTTTTTTTTAAATTTGAAACTGTGGAATGTTTCAAATATTTGTTGTCCAGAAGGTGTTAAGATGAAATAAGTGAAATTTTATAATGCTGGGGACGTGTCCGAGTAAGCTTTACAATTTTTTATTTGTTTTCTGCATCAGTGGCAAGATTGATAGCAGGGGGAACAGACTGGCCTGAGAGACAGTGAGTGAATAAAAGGGTTGGTGGGTAGGTGTGAAGCAGCTAACCTGAATCAGAGTCACAGCTATCAGAGGAGCTAGAGTCACTACTACTGCTGTCAGAGCTGGACGAGCTGCTGCTGCTGTCACTCAGACGACACGGACGGCTCATGTCTTTAAACTCCCCTTCTGCTTCAACTGCACACAAAAGGGGAAACATATAGGTTTATACTGCATTTATATGACTACATAAATAAGGAATGAACAAATAAATACCTATACTTACTTTTGGCCTTTTTATTATTTGATTCTCCATTTGTGTGTTGCAGCTCTTTGTCCATTTCCTTGATTTTAGACTTCTTCTGGAGCTTCTTTTCTAATAATGTAAAAAGGTCACACAATACATATAAGATAAAAATTCTCCTTTTACACATCAATTTTGTAAAAGTTGTAGAGTATGTATCCTTTTGTTTAAAAAATGGCAATTTTAAGCACTAATCGTGTTGAAGCTCTGAAGAAGAAGACATGAGAAAAGAAAAATCTTTATGAAATGTGTCCCCTGTCTTGGCGTATATAGTTGAAGTATGAAAAACACATGGAAATATTTCAGATTTCCATGCCATTCAGTTGTATTACATGTGGTGTGAAAAGCTTTTAGCACCATCTTTCATATATACTGTGCCTCCGCTTGAAAAGCTCTTAATATTGACAAAACAGTACTTACTGTCAGTTTCTTTCGGCTTTTTGGAGGCAAGTGACAACATAACACTCGAGAGCTCGAAGAGTTGAAGGTTTGAGAGTCTCAAAGTCGATCTCGATTTCCTCAGGGTCTGTGTCCCTAAGCAAGGGTTCTCGCGCCTTGATGATGTTCACTACTTTGCCAAGCTTGTCTCCAGGAAGCTTGTTAATGTCCAGACTCAGTTGCCGTTTCTCCTCATAAGACATGGGTAATGTATTCATCTCTTCCTCGGAGTCGTATGCTCTGCTTTCCTTCCGCCTGAGAACAAAGTTGACAATTTTGATTTCATTGAGAATTTGTCTTGCCATAAAACTCTAGACATTATCCACTAGGGCTGTCAAAATGGCTGAAAAATTAAATTCAAATTTTGTACTTAAAATATTATCAATATTCGAATTATATTTTAATTTAAAAGGCATAATTTCAGTTTGGGTGAAAAAGCTTTTGGCTTCATTCCTGAGACCACATTAGGGCGCAGAGCAAAATATTACCAATGCACATTTCTTCAAAGCAATAAAATATTTATTTTTTTTATGTCGGAAAAAAAACAGAACCCCCCCCCACAACGGTCGCCACTCCCCCAAAGCCATAAACATAGGGAAACACTGCCCAGCAATATGATATTTGCAGATACCTCAAAAGATTCTACGATACGCTTCGATTCAGGAGCATATCGATCGATATTATGATATTATATACCGATTTTAAACAACCATCTACATTTTTATTAACTCACAAACGCAAACAAAATATATAACATGAACATTTATCTGAAATTTTCACATCCTGTACCTCAATTGAGACATTCACAACAACAACAAAAAAAAATATAGACCTATACACCTTTTTTTTTTTTTTTAAATAAAGAAAATAAAGAATTGGAAAAAGAATTCTGGCTGCTATGGGCTCAGTGCTAAAAATCTTTTCTACAAATAACCAAATTACAAGCAATAGCAGAAAATAAATACAATAGAACAAAGACAAGTTCAATAAACAGTGCTTTTCAGGTTTAAAAGAAGAGTCTAAGAGAAATTTTCAGGCATTCTACAGAAATGTAATAATCAAATGTAAAATAATTGAATAGTCTTCACAGTATAAATTAAATATAGATTAATCATTTTTGATGTTACAAAGGTTATTTAGTCAGGAGCAGTGAGCACTTGTATTTTTCTTTGACAGCGTTTGCTTTCACTTTAAGAACGAAAGCACAAATTTAATATAGGCTACTGATACACATGCGTTTTCTTTCTCAACTGTTCACGTTAAGACATATGCCTAACCGACTGCATTTACTAGGATATTCGCCAAAACACGCATTTTGATCCGATGGACGGAAAGTGCGTACGCTATTCTGTCATCAGTAACGCATGGATACACTGTTTCCATTAAAATCAAAGCGTAAATAAATGTACAATATGTATCCATGCGTTACTGATGACAGAGAATAGCGTATGCACTTTGCGTCCATCGGATGCTTTTCAAAATGGCACTACGCTGACACAGAGAGGAGACGAATTGTTGAATAAATGTCGTTATTTTTATTTTCTTTGCGTACAAAGTATTCTCGCCGCTTCATAAAATGCAGATTGAACCACTGGTGGCAGATGGACTATTTTGACAATGTCTTTTATACTTTTCTGTGCCTTGACAGTGAAATTTACTTGGCAGTCAATGGGACAGTCACAAGCCTCCCGGTTTTCATCCAAAATATCTTAAATTGTGTTCCAAGGACGAACGAAGCTTTTACGGGTTTGGAATGAGAAAGGGGTAAGTGATTAATGACAAAATTTGCATTTTGGGGTGGAGTATCCCTTTAAGGTCAAAGTCTTCAGAAATGAAATGCACCGTAACACTGTTACTCCGCGTGTAGCGTGCCAGGGTTGCCAGGTTTTCACAACAAAACCTGCCCAACTGCTACTCAAAACTAGCCCAATCGCATTTCGAGGGGGATCCACTGGTAAAAATTGCATTCTAGGGAGTAAAATACACGTTTTTTTGGAGGGGTTCCCTGGTAAGATTCGCACTCCAGGGGCTAAATATCACGTTTTTGGAGGCAAACCCGCGGAACTGGCAACACTCTAGATTGCCAACTTGATGCTTCCTCTGAAGACTGCTTAGATGTGTTCGACTTGAAGTAGCGCTGCTTAGACCGATCGATGTGTGTCATCAAAGTACCCAGAGAGCTAAAAGACAGTGGACGTCTCCTTATGCTTTCTCTCGCCGTACTTTGATGTCATACACCGATCGGTCTGCAAGTCGAACACACCACTTTACTCTCGCGTGTCACGTGACAGAGTGTAATCGCAGCCTCTGTGGTTGAAAAAATAAATCGCAATATATCGCAAATGCAATGAATCGTTCAGCCCTAGTGGATACTTGGGATAGAAATGGCCATGATGTGCACCCACAAGCACCACACATTTTCTTACCCTGATGACTTGCTGTTGGACCTCTTCTGTATTTTTGCCGGTTTCTTCATTTCTTCACCTTTTCGCTTACTGGACTCTCTCTCTTTCTTCCTCTTCTTCTTGGACTTTTCCCTTTTCTTTGGTTTCAAGAGAGGTGTTTGGGTCAGTAACTGCAGCTGCTCTCGAACTGCTTTCAGCTGGTGAGTGAAGACAGAAATGACATTATATAAAAGTATACATATTAATACTGTCAATCTATAGTTCAAAACTTAGTACGCTATTTTTTCACTGCCTGCTGTACAAACGGGAGCATCCAAACCCTCACAGCAGGTACTACAAATACTCACACTGGTAAAAAAAGATTCGACTTGGCAACATGTTAACATGCTTAAGCACAACACTACAATGACACTTCATAAATAAAATCAATTTGTAATTGCTCAGACTTAAGTCCTCCCAAGTATGTTAATAAAAGAGTTCTCTCGCTTCTTGGCAAAGAACATTCTGGAATTGTTTTCCCTGCAAAGAATACATGCAATACTGCCATAGAATTTGCAGGAGGAGGAAGAGTCACCACATTGGGTGTGACGGTATTGGAACAGAGGATGTGTGTATCTGTGAAGGGACTCAAAAGTATATATGCAAGTCCAACCTGTTCCTCCAGGTTGGCAAGTCTCTGCACTCTCTCCTCTTCATCCTCTTCTGTGTCTGAGGAGTT
Source organism: Onychostoma macrolepis (assembly GCF_012432095.1). Classification (NCBI taxonomy): domain Eukaryota; kingdom Metazoa; phylum Chordata; class Actinopteri; order Cypriniformes; family Cyprinidae; genus Onychostoma; species Onychostoma macrolepis. The sequence continues at coordinate 15,106,396 of NC_081160.1, forward strand.
TTCTGATGGAGACGATGATTCGCTGTCACTGCTCTCAGAGCTGGATGGACTGTGTGCTCTCTCCTTCTTTACTCTGTTCTGACTAGAGGATGGGGCTGAATTCCTCGGCTCGTCAGGAATTTTGGAGAAGCGAAACTCAAAAACATCCTGGGTAAAAAATAAAAATATTCCACATTTACCCATAGGAAAATAAGACAAACAATGGATTTTAAAAGATGATCAAACCACCTAGAGACACACCTGAAGTTTTCTTGCCATGGCCACTACCTCATGGCTGGGTGGATTGTATTTGTAGCAGTTTGAGAACATGAGTCGCACATCTGCAGCGAATTGCAATGCATCGGTGTACTCACGAGCTTCCATCTTTTTCTATTCGAAAAAAATAAGCCCATTACATATAAAACAATAACAGTGAGCAAAGTTTATTCAGTAATATTAACAAAACCATGGTACTCACTTTGATGGTACTCATATCCATAGGTTGGTGAATGATTTCATGATAATCAAGAAGGCCCAGTGTCTTTGCATCCACAGGCTTATAAAAGGGCCAGGCGTAAGCAGAATGCTTTTTGGCAAACATCTCTTTTAGGATGGCATTGCAGTATTTGAGTCTCTCTGAGAGTTTGGTCCTTCTGCCCACCTGATGCTGTGGTGGTGATTCAGGAAGGTCTTTACGGGGAGGTTTGATGGGTCGGCCGCTGCCTCGCCTGGAGAATAACTTAAGGACTTTTGGTTCTGTTACACAAGGGGATGACTCACAGCTGTTGATGGAAGAGGCAGAAGGGGTCGTAGTGTCTGCTTTTCTTTTCACACCATTTTTCAACTGAAAGAAAAGGTACATGCAGATTACCGTTAACTAAAAAAAAATATATGCAGTCCGTGTTTTTCCCATACTATTCCACTTTTAGAAATACTACTCGGCATGAGACAACCAAACAGCCCTTACCTTTGTCAAAAAGGCAAAACTACAACAGTTAATCCTTGGCAAACACTAGGTCACTATGTTACACTGATTACTCACATTTATACAGACAAGAGAAAAAAAATCTGCCTAAACCCCAACACATGCACATGCACATATTCCTATCCACGTTGTAATGTTAATGAATTTGGAGTATTCCAAATGAGCAACTGCATACCCAAAGTTAGTAACATGCCTAAATCTCTGTGCAAGGGCTCTCCGCAAAAGCTTTCCTTTACAGCCTCAGAGCAAACATGACGGTCTCTAAAGACGCATTCTTGCCTGAGAGCAGATGCATGCAGACCCTTCGAGTAATGAGTGTACAATCCTCAAAATAAGTACAAAACAACACAATCACCTCTTATGGAGATTTAGAATACAGGTACTTGCATATCAATATAAAAAGAGGTTTCATCCAAACATGTTTACAAGGCCACAGGAGTAGGTAATTTTTGTTTATGCGTGGTTTCAGCGGTCAATACATTTTTGTTTATTTGTAATATTTTTTATTACAAAGATTATTGATAAATAACAATTTGTTTGAAACAACACTTGTGGACAGATTTCACACACAAATTAGTGAATATGCACCCATTTCTTTGCCTTTTTTCCTAAAGAACAATACGGAGATTTGACAGGAAGTGGGAGAGAAAGTGGGTGATGGGATTGGAAAGGTCCATGAGATGGGACTCAAACTTAAGTTGGCTAAAATGCTTCCCACCATGCTACTGGTACGAATGAGACTTCTTGTTCTTATTTAATTTGCATTTTACCACATACATTGAGAATGTTTACATGGACATCAGTGTTGTGTTAATGGAATTTTTTGTTTGCCATCAAACGGTTGACCACTACTATGTGTTTATCCTGTCGTAAAATGCAGCGAAAAGTCCTACACCACGGTAATAGTGTGATTAAGGTGTGTACATGTCTATACTGCACTTCGATAATGCGACTAAAATAGGAATACTCCATGTCTTAATTTGATTTGTTTACTTCGAGTATGACTTTAGCCGGATTAAGGTAATTCAAAATCTGTTTACATGGTAGATTCTTAATCAGAGTATTGTCCATGTAAATGTACCGATTGTGAAATTCAGGAAAAAATAGGATGTTCCTATCAAATTACTGTAATTACCAGGCATACAATGAGTAATAACACCCGAGTTCACTTGGTACTAGAGACTTATGATACTGCTGAGACATGTCAAAAGTGCAAGTGCAGGTGGTTTGAGAGGAACTGACTTTGGCGGTGAGTTGTGCAGACAGGGGAGCAGAGGGAATTGTGTGGAGAGCATCCGGAGGGATGACAGTCACTGTTTGCTGGAAAACCACCTCAGACACAGGAGACTGTGGCCTCTTTAACACTGCAAAAAAATGCAAATATTAACTTGATTTTCACTCTACACTGCCATACACAACGCAGAACCTAAAACATGTAGTAATTTGTCATCAGTTTATTTAATTTAAGTGGCCTGAATACCTGCTGTTGTTGTCCTTCCTCCTTTCACAGGAGCTTTAGTTGTCAGAGCAGAGATCTCAAACTCATCTTGAGGCATCTTTGCCACCTTCTCCAAAAAAAGCTTCTCAAGGGCTTGAGCCATCAGAACAATGTCATCTGCTGGCTGAAACCACACACACAAAAAGTTTGAAACCAAATGTTGCGTATCAAATCTTTAATTCTTAGCAACATTACATAGAAAAACAGCAGAGTCCTCACCCGATTGTACATGTAACAGTTTGTGAACATGGTGTTGAAGTCTTCAATACACTCCATTGCCTTCCAGTAGTAATTGTTTTCAAGACGCTTTTTAATGGTGCTCAAGTCCATTGGGTTCTTGATTATTTTATAATAATCCTAAATTAAGTGGAAATATTGAAATCACCAATAACCTTAAGCAAGCACATTTTAAAACAAAGATCAATAAAGGTTTGCACCTACAAACTGTGTAATCAGTAAAATAGCTTTACATGACAATGCACGCCGAGACTTACTGGCAAATTGAGTCGGGCTGCATCCACAGGCTGTCTGAAAGGCCAGGAGAATTGATGTCTCAACAGGGACTTAATCACCACTTTTTCTACATACTGCAACTGATTGGTGAGGCGCCCAGGCCTTTTGGGGTTCTTGAACTCAGGGGGAGGGGGATTCCCATTCATGATGAAGTTCTGTGGGGGTTTCACATCAGACATCGTCTGAGCCGATCCAGGGAGTGGTGACCAGTATGGAAAGGGCTTTTGCAACTACACCTAGGCAGCTCAGTGAGCATTACACATCCACTGTCTGTGCCACTGTAAACAGGGAGAGCAGTGTCAACATCCTCATGCCATTCTTCACTGCTGTTTATTATTTTTAGGCAAATCAGAAAAAGCAGCAGATTAGAGCACACAGTCCTTTTATGACAAGTTTAAATGCAAGTGTAATAGCTTTTTAGTAAAACACACATATTGTCTAAATTCCTAGTTAATGACATACTGCACTGTAGTCCTTAGGACTACTGCAGGTTTCATGCGGTATGCACCGCCCTCTACTGTCTAATAAATGAACACTACAACGCTTTTCAGCTGCATTCCCGACAAAGGCATCTTTATAAATTGAAAACACAGTATCTGAAGTACACCACCCAAAAGAACCTTAAAAAATAAAATAAAAACTAAAATAAACAACAGATATGTGGAAGGAAACTTGCCGGCTAAAAAGTCTGAATATGCTGACCTTTCTTTTCTTCCAAAAACAAATTGATAGCATAATATATTGAGAACTTCTCCAGCACATTAAAAATAGACCATTACTGTTTAGATGAAAACTGCCACTGTGACATTTTTCAAGACTAATCTAAAATGAACTTAAAATAAAAACAAACATCAGAAACTGATATTACTTGGTTTCTTCCAACCATTTGTTTCAAGGCAAAACTTTAAATGTACGTTATCCCTAATTTATATGCATAACGCTTACCGATTTAAACTGCTGTTTCTAGATGCAAGTTACTCATTAAATCAATAAAAGCAACTTTTTTTTTTCACGACAGTGAAAACATGCTTAAAAATTCAAAGAACTCCTTTTAATTGTCTCTGAAGCTCTCGAGCTTTATTTAGCTCAGCTACAGAGGTTATTCTTTCATCACACTTACCCCAAACTAAAAGGTCATCGTCCTGCTCAGTAAAATAGTATTTTTCTCATACTCAAAAACATTTACAAATTATATTGATCATTATGTGTACTTTATTTAAATAAATGTAAAAGAAAAAGAAATCACTGTACAAGAAGCCTATGAACTTACAAAATTTATTTACACAAGAAAAACAATTCGAAAAAAAAGTAAAATTTTTTATTTTTTATAAGCTATATAAAAACACTTAGTTTCACACTGGTTTGCTTATGATTGGGAAGAGAATCTTTTTGTTTTTGGAGGGGAGAAGGGAGTAACGTTATTGTCCATCATCGATGAAGTCCACTTCAAAGATTAATTATCTTTTTTTTTTTTTACACCTACAAGTTTAACGAGTTCACAATTTGTCTATATAAACATAGCGACGTTGTGCCAATTTGGTATCGTTTGTTGTGGACAAACACGTGCCAATTTGTCAAATTACAGACTGCACATTCATTTAAGGATACTCAGAACAAAAAGAAGCTTTGTAGGTCAATAAAACAGACGAGTAATTTAATACGGCACTAGAAAAAAAAAGCTCCCTATACTTACGGAGTGTAATATATACCATAAATTGCGGTTATACGCAAGATATATTTGCTCCTTTAAAAAATACAGGGCCATGCGTTATATAAACCCAACTACCTCTTATGGATGACGCAACACGAACTTCCGGCTCAATATTACGGCCACAGAAGTGTCGCCTCTGCTTAAATAATCAGTTTGAGGGACAAACGTTAACTTATACGAGCATAAAACACAATACAGATCATTACAGACTGGTTTATATGAATCCCATGAATAATCGCGCTAAAGCAAGCCTCGAGCCATAAAATGGCGCCTGGCTAGCTTTAGCACAGCTAGCCACACATTACCCCGCCCCGTCAGATGCTGACATTGAGCTCAGTTAGCAGTCCCTCCCCTAACCATTCCGCCAGCTAAATGAAGCTAGCTCAACCTGGATCCAAAATTTTACCTTTCCGTCTCGGGAACAACAAAGAAAGTTTAAACTGCAGAACTGAGACAGACGATGCAGTGCAGGATGAGCTCTGCTGGAAAACTTCACCAACCGAAGGATCTTGTTGATGCTTTGCGCCCGAAAACCCCTCTTTGAAAACGACTTAAAAGATTTTTGAACTTAGTTTTCAACGCCAACAGAACAAATTAACATCATATACATGAATACGTTTGAAATTACACTGTTTCTTTGAAAGGTTAGTCATCAATGGCGGACGTCTCTCACGGCAACCGCCTAGTATTTATACCCTCCTGCTGAAAGCGCCCAATCCCATTGGACAAGACCCCTCACGTGCTCCCTTCTTCCCCCTCGCTGCTTTAACACCGAGAAAATATTCCTCTAAAACGTATGCATCGAAACTGCCCTCTATTTTATACCCTAAACTAACACCGAAACGCTGTTTTACATTTAAACCTGTTTATGTTTACGACGGCGAACGAACTCCTATAATAAACAGACAAGTACGTCAGAGTATTTTTTTAAAAGTGCGACATAACTGGTCTCCGGACATCACATGACCATTCTAGAACATTCTGTCGATAGCTAACGTTATAGCTCGATTCCCCTCTTTAGTGTCTGTTAAATGATTACATTGTGGCTCTTTTCCGTGGCTTTGGTTGTCAGCTTCTGGCGAGTGTTGGACATCGGTCATCCCTGCAGCTTGAAAAATCTCACAAAGAGAACTATGATATGATAAAGCACTGAGCAATGCTGAAGGGAGGCGAACGCAAACTAATGCGCATGCGCACTTTCTTGACAGTGATTGGCTTCTCAGTTGACGCTAAATTGACGCCGTACTCATCTTTTGTGTAAGAAACGCCGTTCAACCTTCATTAAACCTTTTCAAGCAAGCTTCATCAGTCACTGATAAACACATTCCAAGACGAATACATAGAAAGAGGGAGACAACATAACAAAATAAATAAATAAACATTTTTTTTATCAAAACATGGAGCAAGGACATTTTTGTGCATTATACTTTCTATGATTGAAAATCCGCGTTTTGTACATTTTTATAATAAAACTATATAAAATATAAGTTTTCTCCAAAATGATTTTTTTAATCACTTACCCATGTTGCTGCAATCCTGTTTCCTTTTTGTCTTCTGTGAAACACAAGAGGGGATTTTAGCTAGTATGACAGCCTCAGTCACCAATTCACTTTCATAAATGTTTTATCCGTACAACGAAAGCAAATGGTGACTGAGTCACTCTAACTAACATTTCCTATTATATTCTAAGAAATAAATAAAAATAATACGGATTTCGAACAACTTAAAGGTGATGACAATTTTCATTTTGCTCAATCAATCTCTTTATTCCGTTTCACTTATTCAGCAACAACACTTGAAACAAACTTTCCACAAGAGGGCACCATAAGCCCTATTTTGAATGGAAAACGCTTTTACTAGTATGTTTTCTACCTTGCAGTACGGCTATACAAAACTTACAAAATAACCACATGTATAAATATTTAGAGAGAGCTATATGACATAAATTATGTCATACATGTTGATTCATGTTGTCATGTTTGTTTTTTATTCTCATTTTTGTCTTTAAGGCAACTTTAAGGGAACCTCTAAGTAGCCGTACATAAACATCCCCTGTATTTGCTCATAGGTCAGATGAAAGGCTTCATTATGCCATGTGGCCCCAAGGTCAAGAGTTCAGAACCCGACATTCCACAGGGTCACTTCTCAAATTTGTGAAAGTGTTATTCAGGAAAACACTTTCACATCTATGGATAGAGAGAGATATGGCCATGATGGGAGAAGAGATATAGGCCTATGTATTCATGCAGCTGTTATGTAGGCCTATGTAGAAGATATGGTGAACCCTTTCATTATTACATGCAGTATCAGAGCATATTGTTAAGCACTACTAAGCTCTACTAGATGAATTGCAATTTTAAAAAATATATAATATAAAATATATATGTTTTTTGTATTAGGGTCATTAAATAATTTTAATAGATATAAATCTTTATTTTAATAATGTATTAGTAAATGTTGAAATGAACATGAACTAATATTAACAAATGCTCTAGAAGTATTTTTCATTGTTAGTTTATGTTAACTAATGTGGTTAACAAATGTGACCTTTTTGTCTAGTGTTACCAAATTCTCTGTTACTTTACAGATGGTTTTCTTTATAATTTTACAAATTTCCTTCATTTTTTAAGAAAAACAATTTAATTCAAAGGGTTTGACAAAGATCATAAATGCGAGCAAAACAAAGGAAATCAAAGAATTAGGGCAGGGATTCACGTTCAGGACTAGATTTTGTTGCATCTTCCTCCCCGTCTGTGCAGATGCTTTGAGTAGGCCTGGTTCTGAGGCATACATATGCATGAGAAGTGAAAAATGACATGAAGCCTCTGAGTACATCTTCATTGACACTCAAAAGCAGCATATCAATGTTTTCAAGACAGCAAGAAGCTCCAAAACAAAGTTTTCTATCTTGCAAGGGTGCTGTCTCATTAGTGGCAAATCACGACTCTGACATTTACACTGTAAGCAGTGGTAAAGCATTTCCATTTCTTTTAGAACGGAGCGGAACATTTCAGTCAGACAACATAAGTCTGTTTGTTCGGGAAAACAAGCTAGGAGAGGAGGCAGAGGCAGAATATAAAAAAAAAAATGAAAATGCAAATCAAAAGTAAACAAATATATCCTGCAAAAACAAACAGACACAAACATGCATCTGTGCATGAGTTTAACTCATAAACAACCATACAAAGGATGTTGCATGTTTCCTTTGCTTATGTTTTAAACTAAACTAAGCATATCTGACCAAATGCAATTGCAAATGGAAAACATCAGAACCAATGCTTGCGTATGTATTTTGGACCACCTTGATGCCCACTTCTTTTATGGCAGTTAATTATTGAAAGTATTCAAAGTAGTGTGCACATATCCTAACGTAACTAGAAGAGGTGCTCAGTCAAAAAGAATCAAAATGAAAGAAATAAAAAACAGCACACTGTTTTATCTGCTCTCATGTAACTTTAATATAATACGACCCAAACAATGCCTTTGTCAACAAGAAAACCTTGCTTGTGTCGAAACATTGCAATAAGTTAATTATTTATTGCCAGTGGATTATTAATTAGTTAATCCCACAATCAAGTTCTTGTAAGTAAATGTTTAAGGCCGAAAAGCCAGTTTTTGGTCCAAAAAGAGGTAGTGTCTAAGGAAAGGCCAGTCTAAAATCAGGTCAGAATGCTCTTTGCCTTGAATCAAATCAGTTGGCAATGACAAACTGATACTGCTATCGCTAAAACATTTAACAGATAAGACACACAGAAGATCTGATTTACTACTATATCTATCATATCAGAGAAATTATTAAAATTTCACTTACGATTTCACCCTTAATTCATGACAGAGTCATGACAGATTTCCATGTCTTAAATTGCTTCACATCAGGAAAATGCTGGTTTAAATGTATAAAATGGAATAAATGCAGGTGAGGTGTTTCAGGATTATAGAATCTAAATTTTGTATATATATATATATTTTTTGTCCCGTGACTGTAGATATGAAGGTTGTGGAACCACATATTGAGATGAATGTAGGTCTCTTGGATGGTACTTGGTGTAGATGAAATTGAGACATTTTAGATTATGATTGAGGTCATACTCTTTATGGCAAGTGTTTATTGTGGTACACTGGGGTGAAGTGAAGCATCCCACACATGGAGCATTTACCGGGGCTTACAAAATATTAAAGTAAAAATTGTACAGTAATCAACCTTATAATAAAGTTCATTAAAATGTCATTGCTTAACAGAACAGGAATGCATTTAAATATAAATAAATAATAATCAGAAGTTCATAAACGTTTTGATAGTATTAATTATGTCTTAAAAATCTTACTTGTTCATGTTATTAATGCATGTGAATATTTAGCTTTGACACAATACATGGGCACTTTTTATTTCATTTTATTAATAATTTTATTGTAATCTAATAAATAGTAAAGAACATTTATTTAATTTTTTTTAGTCTGTACAGTTTGTGTGGAGTAACTCAAACTCTATTTTTAAATGGGCTCTTGGGGATTCTTGAAAATGTTGCTAGAATTAAGAGCCACAAAAGACATTTTCCAAAGCTTAAAAGTTAAAAAGAGTGTGAGTTTACCTCTTTCTGTTTTAACAATGTATAAAGTAATATTAAGGTGGAAGTATTATCATGTTTATTTATTCTGTCCTATACACTGTGACACTTCCAAATAATAGAAAGAGACATTTTTAGCTTAGGCCTCAGTATAAAATAGATAAAAGCTTGTTTGTGCAGATGGTGGGTGGGTGCCAAAATAGCTATCTTGCGTCAAACAGAACATTGTTCTGACAACGAGATTTATCATGATTGTATGACCTGATAATAATTGTCTATTGAAGAGGAATATGCTATATGAAGAGGACTTCATGGAATGTGTGAAAATAAGTGGAAATATTGTGTTTAAAAAATGTTTGTCACTAATAAAAGTAAAGAAAACACAAAACTTTTAAAACAGAACTTTTAAAACTCTGTCAACTATCCCATCGTTTTATATAGCTAGCAATAATTTTATAATAATAAATATTGTTATAATGTTTATAAAATACATTTTATATTATATTAATACATATTTTTGTTACTATGTTATTATTGTCATTACAACAACAACAACAACAACAATACTAATACTAATACTAACACTAATGCTAATACTAATACTAATACCAATACTAATACTAATAATTTTTAAAGTAAACTCAAGTGTCATGAGTCATGACTGCGGAAGTTGATGGGCTTTCAAGCCCACTTCATCCTCTCATTTGTCTTGATAGATGTAAATCGCAGCCTCCTCCTATTGGCCCCTCCCACTGAAATACACACAGACACACAGCAAGCGGGAGAGGTATTTAAAACTTTTTGAGATCTGTCACAAGCTATGTCATCCCAAAAACCGTGGCGTTTGTCGCACGATTAATTACCATACTGTCAGAAGATTTTGCTCTGGTCCTTTATTTTATCAGCCGAAGGAAACGTTACACCGTGAACTCCCTAAGAAAGTTTTCTTCAGCATTACTGAAGATTCGCTGGTATGTCACTTTGTTTCTGTCTTTGCTTTTTTGTGATGTGTAAATTGTCTTAGAATTGTTGTAAGACCAGTTTAGGGTTCTTGTAAGAAATGTAGTTTTATAGCTTGTTTACAGTCGCATGCACACTCCATAGACGCGCACGCACGTTTCTCAGCACGCTGAGTCTTGCGACTTGACAAAACTAGAACGCATCCATTATGATCAATGAAGTTGATGTCTACAATGCAAAGTGACGTTCTTTAAGTTTATGTAAAGATATAACGCCCGTTAGAATTCATAAGTGACTGTAAGATGTTCATGTTCCTTTTTTAAACTGAACTAAAGAGTTTTTAAGTATGCACGATGTCTGCAGATGTTGTGATTTGGTCATGAGCTGTGAAACTTGAGGTAGCCTACTTGTGGTGCCTTCTGACAGCTGAACTGCAATGTGTTGTCCTGCAGAAAACATTAAATTCATTGTATTTTTTCTCCATTAACATGAAGCCCTTTTTTTTAGGATGAGTGGACTGCCCTGCACAGGAATTTCATTTAATCAAATTAATGTACATAGTTCACATAACACTGGAGGTACAGTCATGACATGAATCTCTTTCAGTGCATGTAAAGACAAAAGCCTCTTCCATTTACTAGTTGCAGGTATTGTGAAATTCTCAAACAGGCATGTATTAGATATGACACCTTTGGGAATAGTGTTGTCTAATAAAATCAAAAGTTCAAGCGACTGCTATAAAACAGAAAATACTCCTAAATATGATGTCTTGTGTCATTGAGTGATCATTGGCTTAGTGCATTCTTTAGATGTGGTTCTTCAGTGGGATTAACAGCAGAGAAGTTCATGTTAATTATGATAATTGTCTTTCGTGGACATACAGTTGTTGTTAGACTAGTGGTTGTTATCTGGTGGACTGGACCCTAAAATGGTGTTGTAAGTCTGTTCTGATAAGGTCACAGACATCAGGGAAAGCAATGCAAATAATCAAATGCACATAACATACTTAGTTTGTACGTCAGCTTTTAAAAGAGAAGACAAAACGCTTCCCATATCTTTTGTTGTTGGCAGCTAATGCTGTGCAACAAATGAAATTCTACAATATTTTGGTACAAATCCATTTGTTATTTGATTGAAGAAGTTAAATTAGACAGGTGCCAGCATACACTATAAATCAATCAATAAATAAAACATTTCAGCGTTTGATTTTAAGGACATTTTTGTTTCCTTGTGTACAATAAACAATTTTGGGACTGTGTTGTCTTTTTAAAAATATATTCTGCAATACCTGCACTGTCAGATTGTTTGTTTGTCTTTTTTTTTTAAAGTAATTAAAGTATTGCTTAGATTTAATTGTACACATCTTCTTATCATTTTAAGTCTTCTCAAAAGTGTTTATCAGCATAGCTTATTAAAATCTATCTAAACGTAAAGCAGAGGACGTTCTTGGCACTCTAGAACTTTATCATGCTGTGTTCGGTTACAAAAGAGAGTTTTCATCTTCTCAGTTTGTCAAAGTGGCTTAATATAATAGTTTATATAACCTAATCCTTAACCTATTCATGTGATGTTTACTAGTTACACATTTATAAAAGTAATTTGTTTAGATGAGACTGTAAGTCTCTTTCATTATTGGTGCATGGCTGATCTCCTCAGGGGGATTTGTTCTGGGTCTCGGTCAGGCTTTTCATGCCTGTCAATCATTAGATGATCCCTGCAAGTGTCTTACGTGAGAAAACGAGGGTTACTGGGTAGTGAATTCTATAGGAAAAGCTAGTTTGAGCTCTTGAAAGTACTTTTTGCCTGAAGTGACTCCTCATACAGTGATTATTGTTGTGGAGATGAGGTGAGGAGTGAAGGTGGTTTCACGAGGACAACAGACCTGTGACTGTTATCTGATTCAAGACCCCTGTGACATGTTGATTCAGGTCCTCAGGGTTAGTGATCACTCACTCTCAGCTTATTACTTTCTAAAAAGATAGAGGGAGACAGAGGAAGTTCAGTGCTTTTTGGAGGGATCTAAATTCACTGCACATAGCAGAGAAGATTAACACAAGATTATGTATTTTAATGAATTTCACTACCTTTTTATCTTCTTTTCAGTCTTTATCATATATTGGCGATCTGCAAGTAGTAGTCACTGATGATTCACAACTAGAGGAGTATGAGTAAAAATTGCATGTTGATGCAAGTGTATGTGCATTACTTTGCATGCTCTGATGTGACTCACAAATAGAAGTAACACACACAGATGTGCAGGTGTTCCATTCAAGTGTGTGCGTGCAATGTGGTCTTAACGATGGCCCTGAGGTGTGATTTTAGTGTGTGTTTGTGTGCATGCTGTGTGAATGAACGCGTCCGGTGCTAAAGATGCGAAATTGGCCCAGTGAGTCGAGTAGATTGATCTATCTCTATCGCTGTTGGAGGTTGTGGTTTTGTTTGAGTGCAGCTGGCCACTTCATGTCCCCAGTGTGTCACTGTTTGACACGTGGCTACGCTCGCAGCCAACACGGAGAGGATCCATTTGGGCCAATGTGCAGATCTTCCATTATAAACATGTCAAAGAGGCCCCCGTCACCGTTCACTTACGCAAACGGGAAACCACACTCTGTTTAGACTGAATGACTCAATCCAAATAAGATTCATTAGCAGTCAAAAGGCCCATGTTTGACTTCACTATGGTTTTCAGGAGGCCTCTACTTACCAAAGTGGCCCTAGATGATGTGCTCTACAGGTACCCACATTTTCATAAGTACTCATGCCATGTTTCTTGGCTGGAACAATGTAGGCTGGAGTGAGTTGTGTTTTATTTATACATGGCTAGAAATAGTTGTGGTGTGTTATTCTCTAGAGGTCATGCTGTATTTGGTCTGTCCTCTCATGCTGCGATGGTTTTCAGAAGGACATGGTCAAACATACCGTAAAGACTCCATGGAATAAAAAATCTGAATTTTATGACTTTTAGTCCATGTCTGTTAACTTTGATGTTGTCTCTCTTAAAAATAAAAGTTCTTTTTTTGGCTGGGACCTTTAACATCCATGGAACTTTTCCATTGCACAAAAGAGGGGTGTGCAATTTTTATCGTCTGTGATAATATCATAATTGTTGTTTTACTGATATGGCATTATTGAGTATGTCACTCATTTTGCAAAAATATAAACGAAACACTTTTTGAAAATCCAAAAGACTATATGCTTAATACAACAGTTCAGCTGGAGCAGAACATTTTTGCGTCTCGGAGCAACACTGCAGTGTTTCATTCCTGAATGAATCTGTTTTTGAGCAAATCATTTGAGTCCATGATTTAATAACCCTTTTGTAAAGACAGCAGCTTGCTTCGTTTCTAAATTAATCAGCCCTTTTGAATGAATCATTTGTATGAATGATTCAAAGAATTCCTCATTAAAGGGGTCATCGGATGCAAAATTCACTTTACATGTTGTTTGAACATAAATGTGTGTTGGAAGTGTGTGCACTAGTGATGCGCGGATGGCGGTTGTATCCGCGGGGCCCGCTGGTGATCCGCGGGTCGGGTGGGTCATGTAATAAAAAATACATTCTAATTAATTGCGGGTGGGTCGCGGGTGCATGAGATAAATCATTAGTGATGCAAATATTCTCTAAAATATGAACGTGTTTTAAATTCATTTTTTCATCAGGCAGACAGACACGCAGATTTCATTTTTGTGTGTGTTCGCCTATTCGGGAAGTTGCAGTGAGTTGCAGATACAGTGGCCTTCCAGATAAAGTATGAATGGAGTAAAGCGTGTGTTTATGCTATTAAGAAAGTGTAGACTATAATCTGGCGAAAGAAGAACTTTTGTTTTTTAATTAAATGTTCATTTAAAAGCAGCCTATTATCATTGTATTAGCCTGTTACCGTTACCCCTTACGGCTCCGACGACGTTTTGTTCCGTCCTCCATGCGGTGCCAAATCACACCAGGAGCAAAGCAACTGGATTCGCGAGACCACGAGATTCTGGGATGCTTCTGAAACGTGCCGCGGCGTGGCTTGTATAATATATATACATATCTATAGGTATAAACACAAGCATTGACTTGACTAGAGCGACCGTGATCAGCTCCTGTGGCCGCATCGGAGCCGTAATGCGCGGCAGATGTGGTGCGCAGATAAGCTCTCACATCACTGAATCTGCTGTTAAAAATGAACCATCCATTCATCATATCATCGTGCAAAAATAAGAATTAGTCTAATTAGAATCATTGTAATGTGACGATCGGGTGCGGGTCGGGTCGGTTATCTAAATCAGAGAAAAATATAGGTGCGGGTGGGTGGTGGGCGGATAATTTATTTGAAGCAGCGGATTCGGGTGACGTTTGAGCTCATCCGCGCATCTCTAGTGTGTACACATCCACCCTATAATGATAAAAATCCACCCAGTGTTTTTTTTAAAACCCTGTTTTAAAATCCTCTTTCTCTCATCAGGCTGTTCTGAGATTCCTGTCAGAATGATGTAGTTCTGTACAGGCCCCTCCCACGATAGTTGATTGACAAGGCCGTCTTACCTGAGAGCTGTCCGCCATTGTGTTGACTCCTGTGCTGTAATAATGAACACAGCAGTCGTCATTTACTCTCGACATCTGAGCCGCTGAATACGCAGAGGATTAAAGTTACTTTTGTTTTTGAAGGGAATGCACAGATCCCCTATCTGCCTAAATGCATCTATGTTAGCGTGAATCATTCGTGATCCAGCTTCATATACAGAAGAAATGAGTATAAGGTTTTTTTTATGAATCTTTGCAAATCGCCTTTCCTAATAATGTGCTAGTTAGCAAGTTTTGCAGCTGAAGTTTACAGTCTGCTCGTCACTCCACAGCAGAGAGGGGCGGGGTCAGCAGAGCTCATTAGCATTTAAAGCAACATGGACTAAAACGGCTTGCTCAAAAAAGAGCTGATTTTGACAGGGTAAAAAGGGTGTTTTTTACATTACCATCGAGAAATTTTAACCAAAGTATGTTATAGACTTTTCATTAAGACCCTAAAGAATCATATCAACCTGTGGAAAATGGGCATCCGATGACCAGTTTAAGACAGTGACTTGCTGCCACCTACTGGCATTTTTAGTGTAATTTATTTATCCATGACAGGCTTAAAGGAACACTTCACTATTTTTGAAAATAGGTTCATTTTCCAACTCCCCAAGAGTTAAACAGTTCAGTAGCACTTTTAGCACAGCTTAGCATAGATCATTGAATCTGATTAGCCCGTTAGCATCTCACTCAAAAATGACCAAAGAGTTTCTATATTTTTCCTATTTAAAACTTGATTCTTCTGTAGTTACATCGTGTACTAAGACCGACGGAAAATGAAAAGTTGTGATTTTCTAGGGCAATATGGCTAGGAACTATACTCTCATTCTGGCGTAATAATCAAGGAACTTTGCTGCCATACCATGGGTGCAGCAGGCGCAATATTACAATTAATCGATTAATCCCTAACCTTAATACTGCGAAATGTGTCTAATTTAGTAGCAAATATTCACCGGCTGACAGGATGTGCAAATGCCACTCAAAACGCAGGCTTTCTCACCGAATGACAGGGGTTTTAGTCTAAATAAAAGGCTATAGCAGGACTGTAAAATGCAAGAACGGCTTCTATCGGCGGTGCTACGGAAAACACTGCTGTTCACATGAAGCATTTTAATGCGAGTATGACAC
The DNA here is from genome assembly GCF_012432095.1 of Onychostoma macrolepis. Taxonomy (NCBI): domain Eukaryota; kingdom Metazoa; phylum Chordata; class Actinopteri; order Cypriniformes; family Cyprinidae; genus Onychostoma; species Onychostoma macrolepis. Next base: position 15,122,287 of record NC_081160.1, read on the forward strand.
AAGTGAGGTACAAAGCTTTGTTTATAAGAGAAATAATTGGTTAGCAGGCAAATGTTACATCGTGACTATGAGTTTGCATTCATGCTGTTTGATAGCCTACCTGTACATTTAAAGCCATACGCAGCGTTCTGTTCTGCCGGCTGGTCACGAATTTCCAGGAATTTTATAATATTTATTGTTTCTTTTCCCAAATCCTCACAGTCTCGCCCTCTAATTTCACAGGTTTATTTTATTGTCATTCACTTTTAATCAGTTTTCGCATCTCTTACTGTGATAAACATGCGGGGGGAAATGAAAAATTTTGTGACCATGAATTAAGAATTCGTTCCCTATGACTTAATTCGTTCGCCTTATTTTAGTTAAATCATGGGTTTTCTAGGGAACAAATTAATAAGTCTAACGTAGAAACAAATTAAATTACGAATTATAGCCTAAGCCTATATAGCCTATATATAATCTGTCCTGCTCGTGTCCTGCAGCCCCGTCGAAGCGCAGAGCCCAGAATGAAACAATTATATCTGGGGAAATTATAATTAAACATGACTTAGTTACTACATTTCAATACAAAATAAATGTATATTGTTTCTGTTTTAATGTACTTTTAAAGTTTGGATCCCATTAAAAGCGTAATTTGTACGTTAGTGTATAATCTTCACCAAAGATCCAGCACCGTCACCATCACTCACAGCCGCATGCACGTTTTGGCATGAGCCGCACGCACCCCAAAATTAAACTGCTTAATCGACCATCGATAGCTTTAATCGATTGCATCTCTTATCGACAATTAATCGATCGTCAATTAATTGTTGACATCCCTAGTGCAAAGAAAACAAAAGTAGCGAATTTAGGTAACAATTTTTTCTCTTCCGGTCAGTCTCCGCCACGCGTTCATGAGAGTACCATGATGTATGCGTGTGCATTCCTCTGCTTGTAAACAAGGCGCAGTGCATGCATGTTCTATATCAGCACGCCGGCTCCTGTGTCAGCAGCATCACATGCATGTGTCATGGTACTCTCGTGAATGGTGGCAGAGACTGACTGGAAGCGAAGAATTGTTTGATAAAGTATTTATTTTTGTTTTCTTTGCACCAGTGTTAATTTTGTTAACGAAGACGGCGATGAAAAATATTCTTTAACAAACCTTTTTTCTGTCACTAAGATGAGACGTTGACGAGCTAAAACTAATATCTGATGATAAAAACTGAGACGGGACTAGAATGTTATTTGAGGACTACTGGACATTTAAAATACATCCTATAGGCTAAGTTAACTGTCTTGTATTTCAAAATGTGCGTCCCTGTCATTGGATCATCGGCGTCACGTTTGCATATCTAGTCTCAGTATGGCAGCCGCAGTGGACAGATATTCTACCAAAACGCGAACTAGCGATCTGAAACAATGGCCTCAGCACCTGAAGGGTTAGGGATAGGGTGACCAGACGTGCCATTTTTCCTGGGAGTCACAATTCATTGTCCATTAACTTAAAGTTAGTGAAGGTGGGATAGGCGGAATCGTGCTGATAACGCTGCTCTCTATCGCACACGCTCCACTTCTTCAGTTCTCTTACAGCGTGCGATCAGTTCTCAGTGCTCAAATACACACACAGCAGTTCAAATGTCTATCGTGTAGAGTATCTCACGTAAAAACAGTCGGTTATGGCTTAAGTGAACGTAAACAGGTGGGTGAAAACTGAATGTGTTTCAGTATTACATGCATCTGTCTTAAATGAACAGCATTCCTAATTAAATGCTTATGTGTCATTAATGTTTACCAACAAAAGATGTTAAATAAATTTAAACTTGTTAAGTAAACCTACTGTATCTGAAAAATGAGTTTAATTTGTATCTCTACCAAAAAATGAAAATGTATTCCAGTTTTTCCCACTTCAATCCTTGATTAAAATTTCTCATAAGCTTAATTGATTTGGTCTAAAAAGAGAAGAATTAATGACTATTTTTGTTTGAAGACTACATATAAAATAGCTACCAAAATAAATGTTGGTAACTGCAGTTTGACTAAAAGTAATGACTAAAAGTTGACAAAAATGCAATGACTTTTCGTCGACTAATACTATGAAATACTCAAATGACTAAAATGTGACTAAGACTATTAAGCATTTTCGTCTCAAGATAAAGACTAAGGCTAAATCAATAATGCCTGCCAAAATTAACACTGCTTTGCACACACAAAAAGTATTCTCATAGCCTTATGAAATTATTTTTTGAACCACTTAAAAATGTCCATGTTTCTGGACCTTGAACTTGGTAGTTCCCTTGCTGTATATGCAGGGTTAGAAAGCTATCGGATTTGATCAAAAATATCCTAATTTGTGTTCCGAAGATGAACAAATGTCTTACAGGAATGTCATGAGGGTGAGTAATTAGTCATTTTTAGTAGTAAGTAGTGAGTAAATAGGCATTTTTGGGTGAACTTTACCTTTAAAAGCACCTAATTATGATGCACACTATAAGGTGTCTGTTTGTAATCATCTAGCTGTAACATTAACGCAATGGGGGAATAAAACCACAAAAGGGTGCTAACCCTGCTCCCGAGCTGGGTTTTATAACCCCACACTGTTAGACATTTCAAAGTGTTTTTACAGTACTGTTGCCAGTAAGTTACTGTAATTAAGATTTACAATAGCAAACTGTATTTGATTTACAGTTGCAAATTGTTCTGTTTTACAGTAAATTACTGTAAAAAATCAAATTCATCAGTATACTACTGTAATTAATTTATTTTAATATAGATTTCATTAGATTTGATTATTTTTATATACAATTCATTTTATTATTACTCTACATAGGTACTACTGGCATTCAATTAAAACAGACACAATAATTACAAAATATAAAATTCTTTATTTAAAACATTGCATATACATAACACTTAAAAATATAGTCTTCCAATGCTGGAACAGTGCATTTTCACAATTTTTCCTGTCTTAGGATGTTTTGCAGTGCATTATGTTGTGTCCTTTGGATTTATCCTCACAAAGAATCTTTAGACAACAGAAACATAATGGGGAAAAAAGACAAACAGCCAAAGAATACATAGCCATCTGCAAAACCCAGGTGCTGCTCCAAAACGTGGCCTTTGTTAGTGACAGAAATGTCTTCTCTGAAAAACAAGAAGTAGAAATGGCACATTTTTAAAAGGCAAACTCCATATAGAATACACAAACCTTTCAAAACCATAGTTGTTCTCTTACCATGAATTATCAGTCTCAGGATGGCTGGCGCTGCTCCACGTCTTTCTTGATGCTTCATTGCAGTTGCGTTTAAAACACAAATACAAAAAATGCAGTAAGTCTTAAAAAACTATAACAAACTAATTCTAAAACTAGAAAGGCAGCTAGCCATAAAACATTTTTAACTTAGCTAACATACAATTTTATTTTCTCAATAGGCAACTGGCCAACATTAACTACTAACACCTGAACAAAATTTCACATTAGTTAACCTAATGTTAATATAAGATAAGCATTGCTTGTTAAAAATAATTTTAATTCGGTAACTTAATTCAATAAGCTGACAAAAGTCATTGACAAAAACGACAGCACAGTTTACCATAGTAAGTTTGTTACCGCCATGTTGACGGGTAACGTTACTAACGTTAGGTAAACTGGTGTGCAAAAATCTGACACACACACAGACAAACGTACATATATTTTTACCTTGCTTGCCGGTCTTATTCTCTCGTAAGGTGCATCGACACACAGCGCAGATGTTCTCCGGTGTATATATATAGTATATAGCAATTTTTAAAAATACAGTAAGTCTCTGTATGTGGGGTCTGACGTCACAGAAAATTCCCATGATACAAAGGGTATTACAGTTATTTACTGTAAAGGGAATTTGCAGTATTACACTGGGTGATATACAGTAAATAACTGCAGAAATGACAGAAATGTCTTAACGGTGCAGGTAAAAAGCAGTTCTAACCCTGTTTCTAAATTAATAAAGTGTGAAACGTACCTTTACCTGGGGATAAAAATGGGGTTCAGAGCGATGATAACCTAGGGTCAGTGTGAAAAGTAGAATTTGTTTTCTTTTAGATTATTAAAATGTTCGGTAACACTTTCTATGAAGCCCGTATTTATAATACATTATAAAGGTATTCTTAAGGCATTATAATGAATGTGTAATGCATTATAAATAACTTTATAATATGTTGTATCATCTCATGAATATTCATAAGAACAGTTTTGATGTACTGTAATAGTTACTTATTTGTGGTTATAGCTTTTAAGAGTATGATGATTTATAAAACACAATGAACACGATCTATCCGCTTAAGTTACAATGGATTATATTTCACATAGTTAAAATGTATTATAAGTCTCATATCTTGCCACATGTAACTTGTAACTCTGCAACTACATGTCAACTAGCAGTCATGAGAGTATTAGTAGTGTGTCTGCTGAATATACTGTATGCTAACTCTATTTTGATGGTTGCTCAACAGACATACTGAGTGTAGGAACATTTGCATGTATGTGAACATTCTACCTACCCTATCTAAGTCTGCTAATACAATTATGACCTTGGATTGACACTCTTAAGTGTCAATTTTTCAAAATTGAGATTTATAGATCATCTGAAAGCTGAATAAATAAACTTTCCATTGATGTATGGTTTGTTAGTATAGGACAATATTTGGGAATATGAGGGTGCAAAAAAATCACCTTTAAAGTTGTCCAAATGAAGTTCTTAGCAATGCATATTACTAATCAAAAATTAAGTTTTGATACATTTATGGTAAGAAATTTACAAAATATCTTCATGGAACATGATCTTAATATCCTAATGATTTTTGGCATGAAAGAAAAATCAATAATTTTGACCCATACAATGTATTTTTGGCTATTGCTGCAAATATACCCCAGCGACTTAAGACTAGTTTTGTGGTCCAGGGTCACAATTAGTTTTATATACTGTGTGTGTGTATATATATATGAGACATTGCACTCGAGATGTAGTAAGGTACTGTGCAGATCTTAAATAAACAATGTCAAGCTATGATATAGCCCATTATAAATGAAGTAGATTTAATATGGTGTTCATTGTGTGTTATAAATAATCATGCTCTTAAAAAAACCCCCACAAATACGTAAGTACTATAATGTATTATAATTGTTGTTATGATTATTCATGAGATTTTATAACACATTATAAGTTTTTTTTTTATAATGCATTATGCATTCATTATAAAGCCTTAAGAATACCCTTATAATGTATTATACATACGGGCTTCATAGAAAATGTTATCAAATGTTCTTCACACTAAAAAATGTTTCTTTTAAGACCTGTTCACTGCAAGGTTCTTTTGGAAATTCAAAATGTTTCTTTTATGGCATCGCTGCAAAAATTCTGGAAACTTTACAATGAGCTACTTTGTACAATGAGCGTTTTCTGCCTGATACCAAACAATGGTAAAACAAAAAAAAGTCATATGAGTTTGGAATTACATAATGATAAGCATAACAGAATTTTTATTTTTGGATGAAATATTGGCAAATTGGCAGCTTGAAAAAAAAAAAAAAAGGAGAAGCCCTGTCTCGTCCAAACTTATTGTTTCAGTAGGAAATATGTCAATGCATGAAAGAACATTGCGTTCAGCAAACCGTTTCATGGGCTCTTTAAAGGACAGTTTTTGACATCGGAAGGATTGGCTTGGGAACAGTTTGCCAAGTTGAGCTCATCTCAACACTGGAATGCGTATTCTGCAAATCCTTGATTTTACACAGAATATAATTTTACACAAGAAACCTAATGTGATAAACACAAATTCTGACCTGCTTGTGAATGATCTGTATCTTTCATTAAGTCAGTTTCTCATTTTGAACTGAATATGGATGGTTTTATAGTTTTAAGGCACGCTTCTTCCTCCAGAGTGAAGTGCCTCTTTGAGTTCAGAGTGAGGCTGCGTATTAAACCATATGGTGTTCGCCACTCCACCTACACAGTAATAGTGTGGAGTAGCTACTTATGTTCAGTCTGGGGTCTGCTGCCTTGAATTTGCTAATGACTTTTCCAGACTGAATGTTATTTTACTATATCTTTCTGCCGAGAAATAGAGGGAGAGACTCAATCTTTCAGCAGGAGTCATATGAGGTGATTGGTCTCTAAACTGAAACAAACACACTATAGGCCTATTTTATAACTGACTTGAGTTAAATAGAGTTGCCCTAGTTTAGGGTCCACTATTATTGTTCCACTGGTCCACTTTTGGTCTACATGCTTGGAAAGTTCAGATATTATACTCACACAGCTATTCAAGAGGATGATATTTGCTATGGTCAACTAATTGATTGAAAAATAACATACTGTAACATAACACTAATGGGCCAAGGACAGTGTTTTTGTACTTTTGGTTTTGTTTGGTTTGGTTTGGTATTATAATAGTTACTTATTTGTGGTTATAGCTTTTAAGAGTGATGATTTATAAAACAGAATGAACACAATCTATCCACTTAAGTTACAATGGATTATATTTCACATAGGTTTATTTTTGTTTTGTTTTGCCCCAACTAGGCAAACAGATTTTTTTATTAAGCACTCTTATTTTGTTTCGTTTAATTTTTTTTGGCCCAATCCAGGACAGCAGAAAAGTGTATTTTTATTTTTATTTTTTTTAGAACTCTTTTTTTTTTAATTTATTTATTTTTTTCTTTCTTTTCTTTTTTTATTTTGTTTTGCCCCAACATTGTAGCAGAAAAAAGAAATGAAGTGATTTAATTCATTTCTTTTTTTTTCTTTTTTGCTTTGGTTTGCCCTTGATAACATCCTCTTAAATCTGAGGACTTTAGAATGCCTCTGCTCTTGGTGTGAGAATGGCAAGAGAGGGGGACACCAAATCAAAAAGCAGAGGGCACTGGCTTGGGGCCCCTATGCTGGAAGTGCAATATTTGTTGAGATTCTCCAAAATGACTTCCCAGCCTCAGCAGCTGCCCGTGCGTGAATGGCTCTTTGTTCCTGCAGCTGTTTGCAGAGAGAGAGAGAGAGAGAGAGAGAGAGAGAGAGAGAGCGAGAGCATGCGTGCTCTCCTCACCTTACTGAGAGAAAATGAGAAAAAGGCAGAAAGATAGGAGAAAGAAAGAAGCAGAGAGATAGTTTCAGATGCTGATGAAGTTGCGGCTTTTGTAACTCCTCTCTTGGGGACACCCCCAGTCTAGCATGTGGTTGTTTTTAACCACTGATAAATGTTCTGATTGACATTTGAGGTTTTAATCCACCTGTGCCACTGTACAACTTTGTGTGTTTTACACGCATTGATTCTCCACAATGCCCTGGGGTAGTGTGTGGTGGGTTAAGGGACTGTTCCTCACCCGTTGCTGCACGGGTGGCTGCTTGTGCTGAATGTAACTGCTAGACCCATTAGTGAAATGCTTGGTTTTGCCTCAGTAAACTAGCGTGACAAACCTGTGATGCTGTTTGATCAGGATAATAAGTGTTTTTGGCCTGCATGTGTGCATGTATCTATGCACGCTGTGTGGGATGGTGATGTATGCCTCTTAAAATCTGCTACTTTCGTAATAGGTAATCTTTACGAGCTAATGGAAAAAAAAAAACCTTCAGAGAGGCAGCAATGTCGAGTTGAGTTGTGCGACAGTATACATTTTTAGAAATATGAACCATTTTATGGATTTATAATAATAAACTGTCTGAAAAGAATAGGAAATTGCTTTTAAGATTGTCGTTGAGAGCAGTTTTGCTGATGTTTGGACCTACAATTACCATTATTTACTTCAAAAACACTGAATGTGTATTACAGGATGGTGGCCATGGAAAACTTTTCGTTTTAAAAGTTCACTTTGTCAAAATGGAATTAAACGAACTGAATCGAGTCTGACGTGACATTTCAGAGGCTCTGAGCAGAAGTAAATGTTTGAATGCCAGTGTAGAATTGTTTGAAAGGTTTTTATTTGATGACTCAATATCTGTCATGATGCAGATGGTATGTTTACTATTGCACCATTTTGTCAGGTAGTGGACTAAGTGAAACTTCATGTGGATAATGCATGCTGTATTTAAACTCTACTGGTGTGGCATATGTTGGCTTTAGCCCACCCTGCGGTGAACTCAGATTGGCCGCTTCATCTCTCAAGTTCAGTTGTGGTCGTGTTAATTAGCTGTCATCTGTCAATGGTATTAACGGCAATCTCCAGGTGTCTAATCTGACTTTTATCTTCACTGCAGCGTTTCTTTTATTGTGTTTTTGTGAAAAGTGGCTGTTCACAGTATTTTCACAGTACTTTTTGATACTGTGAATTTTTTATGCTTTAGTTTTTCATTTTCTGGAGATTACATGTTTTAGTTAGTATGAAACAAGCATAAAGTATTCAAAGTGTGACCAGGATGTAACTAAGTTCAAGTTCACTTGTTTATTTGTATTATTTTGTGTAAATGCAAGCTGTAATTTTTAAAAGTAATTATCTTATGCTCACCAAATCTGTATTTATTAAATCAAAAGTACAGTAAATAATAATAATAAAAAAATAATTAAATGGCAAATTGGCCTCTTTTGATCCTGCAGCTGATGTTGTTAGATGACCTATCTCTTGTTTTCTTCATTCCCACCATTCACACAAGGCTTAATTAGTGGGTTAAGATTAACAAGTGCTGCCACCTCAACCAGAGCCCTGCTGTCTCTTCCCATCTAAGCCCACAGGATGTGACATTAAGACCCTAATACCCTGCTGCTTGGTCACTGACTGACATCTTTCTCTCTCTCATTCTTCAGAACTAGTGGGGACCGTTCAAGAAGACACCCTGCTGCTACTTTTTCTGCCACGTCTGGCTTCAGGAAAGCGTTCTGTTCCAGCCATGTGGCTAACGGCACACATACACCCCTCCACCATCCTGTTTTTGACCCTTAGCAGCTTGGCCTCTGCAGGTAAGCGCTGTTATCCTTGTAACCCATCATCTTTCTCCTGGGATTTTGGAATAACAGGTCATGAGTGAGTGAATGTGGCATGACGTTGCATGAGCCGTCTATATCATCTGTTCTGTTTGCCTTATGAAGATGAAGGAAAGACTGGGAGTTTATGAGGGGTGTTTTAAGCAGCCTTTCAAAAGTGCCGCTATGTCATGGCTCATGATGAAGTGAATACCAGTGCTCAAGCACACTTGGGAAATTTTAAAGTGTGTGTTTTATGTAAAGTGTAAATTTCTGGTCACCAAGCAGTGCCAAACGGACCCCATCTGCCTTTGTTTAAACAAATAGGTAGACTCCAAACTCATGCCACTGGTTAAGCCAAAAGCTGACATATCAAACCAGTCAATGAAACAGCAGTGTTTGGAAGCGTGCATAGTGACGTTACTGTAGCAAGAAGAAACCTCAGTACTTAAGTGGGTGATTGAAGTTACTTTCAAATATTTGTGCCATTTAAGAACAGTTTTTTTGTTATTCACGTGGCTAACTATAAACTTGCAACATTTTGATATAACAGACGGTGTTCATGTTTTACATAGTTTTTTTGTTGTAGTAGGCCTAATAGTTTCTGTCTTTTGAAGAAAATGTTTTAAATTTTAGTCAGCTTTACTCAAAAATGGCATCTAAATTTTGTAATAGAAACATCTTGAAAAATTACACCATAAATCAGTATTTAACAAAAAACTACATGTTAAAACTATGCTGAAAACCTTAGCTCTTGAAATGACATTATAATAAGTACAGATTATAATACGATGCTGTGAGTTCTTTATGCTTTAGCTTTTCATTTTTCTGAGGGTTAGATATGTTTTAGCATTCATAGCATGTAACTTAGTTACAAAGTCACTTGTGCATTTGTATAATTTTGTATTAATGCAAGTTCAAATTTTTTAATTTGTTGTGGTCTGTAGGTTTTTTAATGTTTTTGAAAGAAGAATCTTGTGCTCAGCAAGGCTGCATTTATTTATTTAAAATTACTGTAAGTAAAATTGTGAAATATTTTTTTACATTTCAAAACAACTGTTTTCAATTTTAATATATTTTAAAATGTAACTTCTTGTCATGGCCAAAATGAATTTTCAGAGGGCTACAGTCTTCAATGTCACACAATCCTTCAGAAATCATTTTAATATTTTGATTTGGTGCTCAAGAATTTTTTTTTTTTTTTTTTTTTTGTAAATCATCACAGTTTAAAAAGTTTGATCAATAGAAAGTTAAAAAGAAAAGCATTTATTTGAAATCGAAATGTTTTGATAAACCTCATTGCAAAATAAATGTATTTATTTTTTATAAAAAACCCTGACTCCCAAACTTTTAGCGTCTCTGATTAATCTTACAAATATAGGATGTGGTCTTTGAGTTAATTAACGTGCTAGCATATTTCCTCAGTTAAAAATCATTCATTTACTATCATGATGTGCTTATTTTCATTTCATCTTTGTTTTCATCGACAAAAAACATTACTATAGATTTTCATCAGTAACTTCGATGACGAAATTCACACTAAACAATATTTGACTGGATTTAGTCTTACACAGAAAACGGGGCATGTTCTTTGCAGATATTCTTCGTAGGGCGTGTTCTCGATAAGCTATGCTCGGCACTCATTGTCTTGACAGAGTGAGGCAGTGTTGCCTGTTTTGTCAGGCAATCACGATTCGCCCCCTGTGTTCGGAATTTCCCCGGTTCCTCCCAGCATGAGTCTTCTAGATCTGGCTGTCAGAGAGCAAAGGCCGGGGGGATTTGCATTAAGAAAGTGCTGACAGCCTCAATCTCTCAGCCCGAAACACCAGTGCTGCACGTCAGCTATGCCTCCTCTAACCCGACTCAGGCAGCTCTATCTGTGTGATTGATCAGGACTTGTTGGCTCAGTCTCTTCTGAAGAGTGATGATTTGTTCCCCTCTGGCACAACAGCTTGACAGATAGTTGCATGCCAAGAAAAAAAGGGAAAGAAAACAATATGGCAGCAACAAAACAAACATAAGGAACAGGCAAAATTATGACAGTCATCAAGTCTGGGTTCTCGGGATAGAGAGTTATGATTTAAGAGCGCACGTATTTCACATCATTCTATGATTTTGCTCTCGCTTGTTCTGTTGAAAGTCTCTTTGTTGGTAACAGATCTCACTGGTCATTCTCAGTGGTTTTGTGATTTCTCTGTCACTCAATCCGAATGCTTTTCTTCTGGAGTTATAGGCCAAATCAGATTGCTGAGGTGTAGATATTGGAATAAAATCACTCAATAATAAAATTAATTGGATATAATGATTAGGCTTGTCATTTAAAACAACAAGCCACTTTGAATCTAAATAATTAACTAATTATTATGCTTATCAATTATTAATTCATCAAATAAATTACAATTAACAGCCTACATGGTCAAAATTATTATTATTATTTTTAAAATCTATAATCTTAATGAAGGCTACATTTATTTTATTTTGCAATTTAAAGTAAATGAATGTTTTAGGTGTTAATATATTTTAAAATGTAATTTATTTTTAGCATTTTTAAAAATAGAGATCTATAACATTTCACTTGTCTTTACTGTCACTATTTATAAATCTAATATGAAAAGACATTCAATTATTGTGGCAAGAGCACGATTAAATCTTCTTTTATTTAATTAATTACACTAAATTGATGTATTAAATGCACAACCATACTAAATTCACGAAAAAGATTGCAAAAACTGCAGTTCAGGGTGTAAAATCCATATCTCTTACAACCATATCAATCCAAAACACTTGAGAATTTAAGGAAAAATATAAAAATCCTGTATTCAGTTATAGCTTAGGCATTTTAAAGCAGGTAACAAGTGACTGCACACCGATGTGTTGTGGCTAATGAGCCTTCATCAGGGTGTGCCATGGTTTTATATGGTTTTAAGAGTCGCTTTTTGAATAATGTTTATTGAAGTGTAGTAACACTGTAACACTAACAGAGAGCGAGGTTGACCTGAGTTGGGCTGCTCACAGTGGAACGGTTCCTGTTAGTGATGGTGAAGCAGGAGGACAATGGCGACTGTGTCAGAACGTCCCTTGAGTTTAGTGAAGTTTGGCTTGAAAGTAATCCCACCTACCTCTTCCTTTAACACTCTTGAGTGAGCATTGTTGCTTTGCACTATATATTTGTACTTTTTCAGACATTTTGGCACATTTACCTGAAGCGCATTTATTGAGGCTCTTCCTTTAAAGTTTATTTTATTTTGTAGTATTGTTGATGAAGCTGTCTCAAACCCTTGTCTTGGGTGATGTTGATTTTGATAAATCGGAGTCTAAACAAACTTCACGAGTGCCAGATCTTGGCATGCTCAATATTTTTTCTTGTACTCAATCTTTTTCCTTTTGTTTTAGAGCATAGCGGCCTCCCTCAGAGACTTCCTGAAATCTCTTGTTTTCTAAAAAACTAGGACATTATCTAATCTGCAGCATCAAAGTGTCTGCAGCCCTGAGCCCTTTCCACATGGACTTCAGATCACTGCCAGTCACAACCTGTGTTCAGCTCTAGTCATCTGATTATAGAGATGACAGAGGTGTGATATATGAACATCTTCATGTCTTTTGAGACCTTGTCACCAGAACGTCTCTTCTTCAATGCTGTATTTCCTGTGACAGCGGAGAAATTTGTAATCTATATGACAAAACAGGAAGAAGATCTGTCTCAGTGTGTCCCAGTCATGTGACGAGACTCATACAGCAAGCTAAGACCAGGAATAGTTTTTCACAGTGTATAATTTTTTAGGTCTCTGTTTGTAATTCATGTTTAATTACAAGTCAATGAGACTTGTGAAAAAATTTGTAAAATGTGTTCTCTTTCCTTCATCTCACTTCATTCTTCCTGTGTAAACATTAACATTTGCTCTTTACACTTTTACCTACATATTTTTTAATCTAAAGGCCTGTTCACAACAAGGCGACTGTTCAAAAATGTGGTGCGAGACATATTTTCATATAAATCAATGGCTGTTAATGTGTCTGTTCAGACTGACACAAACATTTTGTAAATGTGATGATTTTTAATTATTATAATTTTTTTTAATTCATGGTGAGGGGTTCTAATCTCATTATATTGTATTTAAATATATTTATATATTATCTTTATATCTATATATGATGCTAGAATTTTCATTTTCTGTATGAGCTTTCTTTTTAATAAGTGTTTTTAAATAAGCTGTGTGTTCATCATTTTCTCTATTTCTCACTTTCTCTTTTCATCCCTTCATTTGTCAGACATTCCCTTCTAAGCACTTTTTGTACGTCTAAGTTGCCTTTTTTTGGTCTCTCATTTTGCCAAGCTGTAGATTCTTAGTACAGTCTGTTATTATGGGATGGCAAGGCTGTTGGAAGCCCTCAGGTTTCACTGGTATAGTGGAGAATGGAGCAGAAATCCTGCCAGAAAATAATTTGCAGCACTTGCCAAAAACAGCTCTTGCAGGATGCTGGTTACGCCGAGGGCCGAGCGTGTGGCTTGTGGGGCGGCTGCAGGAACACGCGTCTGCTCATGTAACTGGGCGAAAAGCTTCACTTTCCCCTCATCGCTCCATCATTTTTATCCTCCCACAGCTCACAGGGATGAGTGACAGTTTTGTCGTGCCCGTAGGCCCCATGCAGATCATTCCTCTCTCCTTCCATCCTGTTATGTGACAAAGACATGAATAGAATTAGTGCTGAAAGGTGAGTTTACAGAAATATACCCGCAGTTATATTCAGCTCCATGAAAAGCTTAAAAGGGATCAGTCCTTCATCCTCATTTAAAAGCAACAAAGGCTTGTGGTATTGTGGAGACCAATGACCCGAAACACTAAATAAACCATATCAAAGCATGGCTACAACAGTCGTGGCCCAAGGCCAGTGGTATAACAATTTGAGCAAGTTGACGGAATTGTCAGTTGCCCTGTTGGGTGTGTTTCACTAAGTTCAGTGATAATGTGTTTTTGTTTTAAACATAAACACCGTTTTCTAGGATGTTTTGATCAATTTTTTCAATTTTTGTTCATTCTTCCCAATTGTCAATTTAATTTATAGGGGAAAAATAATTTAAAGTTCCCATTTTACTTTATAATTGTATATATTTATATTATATGCACACATTATATACACACACACAATATTGGCAGTTAAAAAAAAATCGAAAAATCGTAAGGAGGGAAAAATCCTATTGTTGAGCCCTCCTGAGTAAAGTCCTGAGACTTGTTTGTTTAGTCTCTTGCTCTGAGAAACGACACCAAACAACATTTTATTTTCATCATCTCATTTAAAATGACTCGTCTGCTTTCCCTCTCATATGAACCAGGCACAGAATCAGACAGACTATAATAGTGCCTCTCCAAATGTTTGAGGACAAATGATCTATATGCTGTTTTATGGTTTGTGTGACCGACTACGTCTAAATGTGTGTGTGTGTGTATGAGGGCTGCCAAATTGTATTGCGCAACCGCTGCAATCTGAGCCGCGGTGCTGTGGAGGCAGAGCGATCCAAACCACCACACTCCACACGCTGCTCCAAACTGGAAGGAGAGAGAGAGAGTTCTCCTTCCTAAACCAGATGTTGCTGTGTGATTTAAGTGTTAGTAACCAGACTCCTTCACTGCTCTTGTGTTGGCACGAGGGAGAGGTGTAGGGATGTTTACATAGCAACAGCAACCCGCCATTGGCTTAATTACAGGTTACTGCAATCTACACCGCGGCTCGCAATCTCTCCGAGTCAGTCTGATACTCTCTCTCTATCTCTTTTCCTTCCACCACAACCGTTATGCCAGTAAGTGAGTGTGTGGACGACCTCAGCCAGGAACCTAATGGAGAACAGCTGGGGTGACCCTGCATTTTCCATTGTGTTTCATAGAGTGCAGGAAAAAAGAAAAGAAAACGAAAAACACAGGCCACAAGATTTGGAGAGGTCTAGGGAGCGTGCCGTGAATTCATTGAAAAAGACGGGAAGAATCATAGCTACAGTTAACTCCTTTTATACTGGCTGGGAGAAGAGCAAGTAGATAAAACTGCCTTAAGAAATCTGAAATATCTTTACACAGTTTATATAAATAAAATAATTACTCCTACTACATGACATTGGCAAACATCTACAATCCCATTTACATTCCATTTCTTTGAATATTTGTATTTTGATGCAATTCTGTGGAAGCCTTTTTCCCCGTTTTTTTCCCCCCTTGAGATATCAAGTGACTTTTCTTGTGATTTCAGCATAACAAGCTGTTTTCTTGAGATCTTGACTTAAAAGTATATTTTATTAAATTTTTTTAATTTGAAATTAATATGTATTGTGAAAAGGCCTAATTTTTTGATAGGATAGATTAAGGTTAATGATTTTTAAGAATATTTAGCTCATAATTAAAAAAAAAAAACTACTTGCAGAATATCCAGGTTTTAAAAAATGTATTGTTTTTTATTGTAAAATTGTGAATATCCGTTTTGTAAAACTGCTGTATTGATTAAAAAATATTTTATATGATCTGTCTTATTTAAAAAAAATAATTCTGAAAGTATTATGTAAAATTATGAGCATCACCGTATTACTATATTGTGCAGGAATGTGTGTTTCATTAGCATAATTAAGTTTATTATGACCACAACTTTGCGTACATACTTTGCCTCAGGCAAACAGTCGTTTCTTTGCAGATTTTTCCATTCGATCCCATCCAACTCACAGTCCTGTTTACTGAGCTTGATTCTCTCTGCACGTCAGCATAGGTGATGAGGAGTCTCTCACTCAGATATTGGAGGGTCCTGAGATATTTACGGTGCTGTGGCTTGCTTTTCCTGGCCATCTCTTTTACATTCTCCTGATCTTCCTTCTTTTTACATTTCTTACCTTTAAGATATGTTTCTGAAAGACCTCAAAGATTGAATGTTTTTTTGGAAAATGTAATCACATTTCCAGGAGTTGTCGATCTAGGAAGTAAATACTTGATAAATGGAGCATTTTAGGGTTGGAGATTTGAACAAACCCTAATCCTAAGTGTTAACCTTCAGTGCAGGACACTGAAACCATTACTTGTTTGATAATGATTTTTGCCTGGCGAACAATAAAGCAGGTAAAAAAAGGCTTATTGGAAAGACAATATTACATTGATTCTTGTATGTTTTGCAACACTTCTAGAGTAAAATGTCCATGAGTGTCAGTAAAAGCAGATTTAGTTTTATTTGACAGAATCTGTCAACATGTATTGCATTGGTTGTTGTACTTACTGCAGCAGTTTGGAAATTCATTATTAAAAATAATTTATAAAACGGATAGTTCCAGTCCTTCTGATTGGTTGAACTGCATTCAAAGCTGTTGTAAATTACTCAAACCTACACCTTTGTTTATTTTATGTGTTGCTTGGCAACCACACTTTGTTGCAACCACAACTATTTCTGAGGAACTACATTGTTTGGTGGAAGAATACTGTTTTTATTAAAATCAATAATATCGTGCCTAACAATGCCCCTTAGCTGTTATAAATTCACTTCTTGGGGCTTATTGCTTTAGTACCACCTACAGTGAACCCTCAAAACCTAATCGATAGTGTTAACAAAAAAAAAAGCAAAACAAATGCAATTTCTGAAGCAATTGTGCTTGTTTCTTTTATAGTGATTCGTGTTTCACTAGACTCATACCTAAACACTTTGCATTACAAGTGCAGTGCTCTACCAGGTGAGCTACCGAGCAAGTTTACTTTGTCAGAAAATTGACCAGTTAACTTACACTACTAGTCAAAAGTTTTTGAACTGTAAGATTTTTAATGTTTTTTAAAGAAGTTTTTTCTGCTCACCAAGCCTGCATTCATTTATTTTGAAATATTTTTACTATTTAAAATAAATGTTTTTTTATTTATTTTTTTTATTTGAATATATTTTAAAATGTAACTTATTCCTGTGATTTCAAAGCTAAATTTTAGCATCATTACCCCAGTCACATGATCCTTCAGAAATCATTATAATATTCTGATTTGCTGCTCAAAAACATTTAGTACTATTATTATGTTGAAAACAGCTGAGTATTTTTTTCAGGTTTATCTGATGAATAGAACGTTCAGAGGAACAGCATTTATCTGAAATAGAAAACTTTTGTAACATTATAAATGTCATTATCATCACTTTTGATCAATTTAAAGCATCCTTGCTAAATAAAAGTATTAATTTCTTCCATTTCTCCCCACCCCCCACAAAAAAAATTATACTGACTCCAAGCTTTTGAATGGAATAGTGTATAATTTTACAAAGGCTTTTCAGATAAATGCTGATCTTTGGATCTTTCTATTCATCAAAGAAACATTACAAAAATTTACTCAACTGTTTTAAATATTGATAATAATAATAATAATAAATAATAATAAAATATTTTTTGAATCAGCATATTAGAATGATTTCTGAAGGATCATGTGACACTGAAGACTGGAGTAATGATGCTGAGAATTTAGCTTTGGATCACAGGAATACATTTCATTTTAAAATATATTCAAATAGAAAGCAGTTATATTAAATATATATATCTTTTTTTTTTCACTATATTACTGCTTTTGCTGTATTTTGGATCAAATAAATGCAGGCTCGGTGAGCAGAAGAGAATTCTTTAAAAAACATTAAAAATCCTACTGTTCAAAAACTTTTGACTGGTAGTGTATATTAATACCCTAGTAACCACATGTAAATGATATTGCTTTTCGCCTTTTTTGTTGTGCCTTCAACTAACACGCAACAAATGTCTCCAGTTTACAGAATCCTGCAGTGTCCTGTAGTCGCAGATGCAATGATAGATAATGATCAGTCCTCAGGGGTGTCCTGACTGCCAAAGCCAGCTATGTAATTGCAAGAATTCACCAATGAAATAAGTACTATGGAGGGGCCACTTTTTTCTCTGTGGTGTTTGTTGACATGTAGTCAAGAAAGAACTTTTGTTGCTACGTGTGTGGGTTTGTCTGAGAATAAGTTTCAGTATAACTGCAGTTAAGGGAAATGTGCCAAGTGAGCACTAACAAGACACAAAATAAGACAAGTTTTTAAATGCTTGAAGTGTATGCTTGTTAAATGTGCTTTGTTTCATGCAAAATGCATTTTTCGCTGCTGTGAAGTGACTGAAGTGAAGTGAGTTTCTTAATGCAAAGTGCACAGACCCAACTAATTGATAATACAAATTGGTGCAGTCCTACTGATGAGGACATTCCTCTAAATGTCATCCTGATTCGATTCATCAGAACTCCACACTTTATCCAACCATTTGTATCTCCTCCTATCTGCTGAGTCCCAAAGACTATTATGTGCTTGCAAGAAGGAGGCCTGAATTTTGACTTGTCTTTAATTGACTGCCTGCTCTTTGACCTTAAGAGGGATGATGGTATGCCCTTTGAGTGTTTTACTGCTTGTGAAACACTGATTCTCATGCTCATGCCCTCAACATGCCTTTCCTCTCACACTCACACTTGACCTTTGTTTCCTGTGTGCCCACTCTGACAGGCCTGTCATGGGTGCCATCGATCACTGAGACAGCTGGGAGAATGCAGTGAATTTAACAAATTACAGTTTTATTTTATTATGGTTTTACTGTTGCTCCACATCCTACATTCTGTTCCACTGTAACATTGCTTATCGGTGACTCTAACACCGTTAATCGGTGAAGATCTGCAGACTCTCCAGAATAAATGTAAGCATGGTAAAATGTTTGGAAAGGTATTGAGAGTGCAACGCTTATTAATAGCTAAAAGTATACTGAAATAGCAAATATATTGATGTATTATTAATGTCATTTCTAAGTTAATTTGTGATTGTTATTAATATTAATAATGACAAATCACAAATTCATTAACAAATAATATTAACAACAACAAGTATTTCAAATATACTTTAAAATATTATTTATTTCTGTGACGCAGCGCTGAATTCAGCCACTACTCCAGTTTTCAGTGTCACTTGATCCTTCAGAAATCATTCTAATATGCTGATTTATTATCAATGTTGAAACTGTTGTGCTGCTTAATATTTTTGGAAACTATGGTACTTTTTGATTCTTTGATGAATAAAAAGTTAAAAAGAACAGCATTTATTCAAAATAGAAATCTTTTCTAATATTTTTCTTATGTAAGTATTTTTTTTATCCATTTAACACATCCTTTCTGAATTAAAGTATTAGTTTCTTTAAAAAGAAAGAAACATTTACTGACTCCAAACTTTTGAATAGTAGTGTATATTGTAAAAAAAAAATACATTATGAATAAACACTGGTCTTTTTTAACTTTTTATTTTTCAAAGAATCCCGAAAAAAGTATCACAGGTCCCAATTTTTTTTAAAATTAAGGAGCACAACTGTTTCCAACATTGATTATAAATCAGTATGTTAGAATGATTTCTGAAAGATTGTGTGACACTGAAGACTGGAGTAATGATGCTGAAAATTCAGTGCTGCTTTACAGGAATAAATATCTTTAAAGTATATTTAAAAAAAAAAAAATATATATATATATATATATATGTATGTATGTATATGTGTATGTGTATGTATATATAATATATACAGTGTGTGTATATATATATATTTAAAATTGCTGTAATATTTCACAAAATGACAGTTTTTTTCTGTATTTTTTATAAAATAAACACAGTCTTGATGAGTATAAGAAACTTCTTTAAAAAACATGCATTTTACTGATCCCAGACTTTTGAACAGCAGTTTATTTTTCAGTTTTGCTTTCAATTACAAAGATTTTGAAGCTAAAAACATCACAGGCAGTCTACATGTGTTCACTACATTATAGGAAATGCATGTATTTGAAGGTGTCCCCTTCAGTGGCCTCCGCTCGTTTCAGCTCTTTCGGAAGGTTTAGATCGTATCTTCAGAGAGAATGTGGCGGCTCTCACCGCTGACTGGAGAAACATGACGTCTTTGTTTATCTGAGGAGAGTCCTAGTAGAGGAGCTGCCATGGAGGGGAGAAGAATCACTGTCCAAATAGCCGCAGGACTTGGAGTGTTTACTCTGATATTGGACCCTCTCCTTCTCTGTTTGTGTGCTGTACAACAGTTGCCTCAAGTTTATTCAGGTGCTATTACAGAGGAGACTCTTCTGCATGTGCTTGTGTGTTTCTTTGTGAACAGCACAGACAATATTTAGCCAAACTTTACTCACAAGAAATCTTCATTAAGAAATACATTGTTTGCAGGAATTTCTTGTACGTTCAGATGAGAGCTAGAGTTCTTGAGTATATCCAAGGACCTCAAAGAAAGACTGCAGGACAGTGTTTACTGATTAAAAGCGAAAAAAACTTATATGTATCTGCTAAAAATGAGTGATCGGGCGTTCCCCTTTGTGCACCCCTTTGTTAAAGAGTCAGCAGTTGTGCTGTTCTTATGCTGACAATGCAGTGAGGTCAGAGGAATGTTTAGTTTGCTATTACGGTAAGAGGCGCTACAGGGAACAAGCTGTACAAGTATCATTGAAAAGCACTCTTTCCCTGCCTGACTGAATGTAGGACTAGTTTCTACCAATCAAACTGCTGTGTACCATCAATATCCTGCTGTTCCATGGAGCTTTTGAATCATAAACTATTGATTTTGATGATTTTAATGAAGAGACTGCGAAAACAATGGCCATTCAACTGCTCATAGATTGTGTCTGTCGTTACCTTCTGGACTGACCTTGGTGGCCTAGTGCAGTATTTTGTATTTGGGTGTGTCTTTGACTTTGGGCCACTTTTTAGGGTTGATTTTTATTAAAATGTAACAGATTTCAAGACAAGCAATCAGACATTTTATTCAAAATGTCATTTCCACCACATAATGGGACTATTAATTCCACCCACTTTGGGACTGTCTTGATGATGTCTTGAATACTTTTCTGTGCCTTGACAGTGTAATTTACTTGGCAGTCAATGGGACAGTCACAAGCCTCCCGGTTTTCATCCAAAATATCTTAAAAGACAAACGAAGCTTTTACGGGTTTGGAACAACATGGGGGTGATTAAGTGATTAATGACAATTTTCATTTTGGGGTGGAGTAACCCTTTAACGTCCACTGGGCCAAAAGTTGCCCAATATGTGGTTAATGAAACTCCCATTTATGAAGTTTATTGTGAATTAATGCTTCCAACCCAATCCTCAGTAGGAAATGTAACTTTTTATGGTTTGCTGACTTGGTAGAAAAATCATATGATTTGATTAATAGAAAAATGCAAACATTTCCACGAGAGTGTGTTTGATGCATATTGGCTGTACTCTTGCTTTTGTGTGTTGGCTAAGCTGCTCTCTATCTCTCTTGTCTTGTGCATGTTGATGTATGACTATGCATACATTCCTATTTCTTTACGTGTGTGTCAGCAGTAAAGGCTGTATGTTTCGGCAGGGCAGACATTAAAGCCAGTCATGCACACACATGTGCAGGTCTGTATGGAGCAGCTGTCGACCTGTTTGTTGAGAGTCTTCCTCTCCTCTCTTCTTTTCTTCTCCTTTCCTTTGGGAAATGGCCATGTCATCCTTTACTTCAAAGAACATTGATTTATACCTGCCTTAATAGTACCGGTGAGAGAGAGAAACAAAATGATAGAGGGACGGAGGAAAAAACATGAGCTCTTCCCAAATCTTTGTGAGCTTTGCCGTCTCTCTAGACTAGTAACGACGGTCATGAATTGTGCTCTGACCCCGGAGTTGCCTCTTCCCTTTACTCTCCTCCTGCCTGAGAAATGAAAGATGTGTCCCCATCGATACACACACACTTGAACATCTGAAACCCTGTTCAGTGCCACAATTGTCCCTGAACTTTTTTACTGTTTGCCCACGCATTGATTTACAGCCCTTTATCCACACACAAAAATACACCTGGTAACATATTTGTAGATGGAACAAAGGGATACTTAGTCTGAAGGATTTAGTTTAGTCCTCTGCTGTTGTCTCCATCATGAGCCCAATACCTTGCTTTTTTCTTTATGTGAATGTATGTAGTGGCGTTATACTTACTCAGAGATTCTTAATTTGGCCCGAATGCGAAGCAGTATAGCTTGCATGATGGATAAGGCAATTCCATAATGCTTTGCAACATGTTCTAAAAAAAAATCCATCCAAGATGGTGGAAGAAGTCGAATAAAATATTAATACATTTTGTTTTATTCAGTATTGAAAGATATACAGGTGCTGGTCATATAATTAGAATATCATCAAAAAGTTGATTTATTTCACTAATTCCATTCAAAAAGTGAAACTTGTATATTAAATTCATTCATTACACACAGACTGATATATTTCAAATGTTTATTTCTTTTAATTTTGATGATTAGAGCTTACAGCTCATGAAAGTCAAAAATCAGTATCTCAAAATATTAGAATATTTACATTTGAGTTTAAATAAATGACCATCCATACAGTATAAATTCTGGGTATCTCTGGTTCTTTGAAACCACAATAATGGGGAAGACTGCTGACTTGGCAATGATCCAGAAGACGAACATTGACACCCTCCACAAAGAGGGTAAGTCACAGAAGGTCATTACTGAAAGGTGTGGCTGTTTACAGAGTGCTGTATCAAAGCATATTAAATGCAAAGTTGACTGGAAGGAAGAATTTGGGTAGGCAAAGGTGCACAAGCAACAGGGATGACCGCAAGCTTGAGAATACAGTCAAGCAAAGCCGATTCAAACACTTGTGAGAGCTTCACAAGGAGAGAACTGAAGCTGGAGTCAGTGCATCAAGAGTCACCACGCTCAGACGCCTTCAGGAAAAGGGCTGCAAGCCACTTCTGAACCAGAGACAACGTCAGAAGCATCTTACCTGGGCTGTGGAGAAAAAGAACTGGACTGTTGCTCAGTGGTCCAAAGTCCTCTTTTCAGATGAAAGTAAATTTTACATTTAATTTGGAAATCAAGGTCCCAGAGTCTGAAGGAAGAGTGGAGGCACAGAATCCATGTTGCTTGAAGTCCAGTGTGAAGTTTCCACAGTCAGTGATGATTTGGGCTGCCATGTCATCTGCTGGTGTTGGTCCACTGTGTTTTCTGAAGTCCACAGTCAACGCAGCCATCTACCAGGAGATTTTAGAGCACTTCATGCTTCCTTCTGTTGACAAGCTTTATGGAGATGCTGATTTCATTTTCCAGCAGGACTTGGCACCTGCCCACACTGCCAAAGGTACCAAAAGCTGGTTCAATGACCATAGTGTTACTGTGCTTGATTGGCCAGCAAACTCGCCTGACCTGAACCCCATAGAGAATCTGTGGGGTATTGTCAAGAGGAAGATGAGAGACACCAGACCCAACAATGCAGATGAGCTGAAGGCCACTATCAGAGCAACCTGGGCTCTCATAACACCTGAGCAGTGCCACAGACTGATCGACTCCATGCCACGCCGCATTGCTGCAGTAATTCAGGCAAAGGAGCCCCAACTAAGTATTGAGTGCTGTACATGCTCATACTTTTCATTTTCATACTTTTCAGTTGGCCAAGATTTCTAAAAATCCTTTCTTTGTATTGGTCTTAAGTAATATTCTAATATTTTGAGATACTGATTTTTGACTTTCATGAGCTGTAAGCTCTAATCATCAAAATTAAAAGAAATAAACATTTGAAATATATCAGTCTGTGTGTAATGAATGAATATAATATACAAGTTTCACTTTTTGAATGGAATTAGTGAAATAAATCAACTTTTTGATGATATTCTAATTATATGACCAGCACCCCCAGTCAGGATAGGACTTGATACATTTTCTCTTGAAAAGAAGTCAAAATTGTGAGATATAAACTTGAAATTGCAATTAAAAAGTCAGCATTGTGAGATATAAACTCACAATTCTGACTTTATTTCTCACATTTGCAAGTTCATATTCCGCAATCCCGGACTTTATAACTTGCAATTGTGTATTTATATCTCAGAAATCTGAGAGTCATTTTTTATACTTTTTATATTCATATCTCCCAATAAAAAGTTGGAATTGTAAACTAGGGATGGGTATTTTTTGGCAATTTCTTATTTCGATCATCGGTAGGTTTAAAATTTTTTATTATGTTATTATACACATTTGTTGTTATACACATTTGTGTGCTCATAAACCATATATACCAGTACACACACACACACACACACACAGTTTTATAAATGTGCTTGTTTTTTAAATCAGGAAAAATTTATTTTTCAGCAATGTTTATGTGCAAAAGGATTCTGGAACAAACAACCAACTACCTGTGATGCTTTTACCATCCAAGCTAATTGGCTCATTGTTTTATGGGTCTCTAGCATTTGTCGAATCTATTGTATGTTTCAAAAGATGTTTGCTATTTATGTGCCGCATAAGTGACTATTAACAAAGTCGCCTGTGAAGAACGTCTTTAATCTGTCATTTGCAGTTCTTTTACAGTTGCTAGAAGTCTGCCAAAGGGATCCAAAATTAACACTTAACTAGTGCCAAACGTGAGTAAAAAGTAGCTTTGCAGAGTAAAATTGAGCTATTTGCCAGTTGCTGGTAACTTTATTTTGGCAAAGTACAAAGCTGTTGTCATACCTTGACCATCCCATTATACTCTCCTAGTCATGGATGTTTTTCTTGCCCTCATGTTTTTTAAAAAGTTCTATAGCCGAGAATTTAGTAGTTGTTTAAAACCAACCACTTAATGTTAAAAGAGCTTCTTTTGCCATTTGATACATGCAGGTTTAACAACACACTGATGTTAAAGTTTATCACTTCTACTGACAGCGTGCAGAATTACCTCCCACTACCTTTCTCGTCTTTCCATCCATCCATCTCTCCCCCTCTCCTCACCTACATGTTGCTCCTCTGTGGCATTCTGTGAAGCCGTATTTCATTCACACAAAGATGAACTGAACTCCCTCGATTCCCTGTGAAAGAATCAATTGGCTTCCTATATTTGTGGCTTCTGGCTGGATTGGGAGTGAGTTACAGTAGGATAAACAGTGCAGGTCTAGCGATTACCGATAAAAATACAAGTAGGGAGAATATTGTGTTCATTAAATATGCTTGATGAAACTTCACAGAGCCTGGGAATTTTATAGAGCAGGAAAGAGGCAGAAGGTTTGGAGGATTGGATTTAATCCCTTATTCAATATGGGAACAAAGATTTGTTTCCTTATGGTTTATGTAGAGTCCACCATTCTGAATCTGTAACCCCTCGGAGCCTATATCCGCCTCTGTTCCCATTTACTGTCATGAGACCTGACTTACTGTGGTTTAGTTTAATTAAAAGCATATTTTTTTAATGTTTTCCTGCACATGATCAGGTTTCAGGTTTTGAAATAACTCAGCATGAACATTGTTTTTGTTCAAGGTGTGTCTGAAAATACAGATGATGTATTTAATGTCAACATGAATTCAATTTGATGCATTTGAAGTGAAACACAATATTCAATGAGAAAAAAAATGTAGGGTGGGACTCGAGTTTATCTTTTGCGAATTGATTGGATTGGAAAAAATGACAGGGATTGGAAAAATAGCTGACTCTTTCAGAGGTAGGTTATTACATAGTTGTTAATAATAACATAGTAATAACAAGATTATTAATACAAGATAACTAGCAAGATAAACATTGTTTTAAATAATGTGCATGTAATGATTGATAATGAGTCCAAGAACATGTATTAAGAATATATAGGGTTAATTTTTTTTCTTGACTTTTATATCAAGGAACAATGAGAATCAAAAACACTGGGTTTTGTGGTATATAAGAGCGTTTGTTTGCTTCTCTTTGGAAATGCTGTATCAGATTTAATTTTGCTGGCAATGAGGGATTGACATCACTTCCTGTGCCCTACTCCAGGCCCTTGGCTTGTTACCAAAAGTGTCTAGGAATCAAGTATTATTCTTGGATATTTCTAGCTTCAGTTTAAGTGGGCACTTTAGAAGTAATTTGAGTACCCTCAATGCCAGAAATGTTCTTGTTTTGAATTTCTACAAGAGCATTTCCTGCCTTTCCATGTGACCTTATAACTCTTCGCCATGTTTCACTTACTCTTTAAATTCAATAAAGTCTCTGATAAACTGCATCTTCTGTTCTTTCTGAATCAATTACCATGCTCAAACACTGCTTTGAGTATCTGCGGTTTGAGATAACCCTCTGTTATTTTACCCTGAAGATTTAATCTGCGTGAAAGCAGAAATAATTCTCAGAAGAGCTGTGGACATAAAAGCAAACTGTGGCGTATTAGAAGTGAAGGGAAGTGCCAGAATCCCTCTCCACCTTCTGCTGTCTGTTAAAGCAATACTTCAAAAGTCCTTATTACGAACCTGTGCGAGTTTCTTTATTCTGTGGAAAGCAAAAGAAGAAACTCTTAAGACTGTGCTGGCTGCTGATTTCCACCAAATTGCAATGAATGGGCACTGAGACTTTCCAGCTTCAAAAATGATAAAAAAGGCTATTTACTGAAAATCTGCACATTCTCCCTTTTCTTGACGTGTCCAAGAGTAGCTACAGTAACAATGTG
The DNA here is from genome assembly GCF_012432095.1 of Onychostoma macrolepis. Taxonomy (NCBI): domain Eukaryota; kingdom Metazoa; phylum Chordata; class Actinopteri; order Cypriniformes; family Cyprinidae; genus Onychostoma; species Onychostoma macrolepis. Next base: position 15,148,629 of record NC_081160.1, read on the forward strand.
TAGTTGAATTTTTTTTATAACCACTATAACCATTCAACATTGCGATATAATTGATCGCTATCAATTTAACATTTATTAGACTTTAAAAATAACTTTAATTTAAGTGAACTTCACATAACCCCATTATAATAAATGTCATATGCCCTTCAGCAAGAAAATATAGCCTAATTTAATTAATTTATCAAACACTAAATTCTAAATTAAATAAAGATGAAGTAAAGCTACAGAACTATTGATTTCCTCTTTTTAATTTTGTTCTTTGATTAACAGACATCACAGCAGCTGGTTATTAGGTTACTTTAGCTGCTACTTTAAAAACTTCCCCTGCTGAACTTGATGCGGATCTGACACTGCTTTGAATGCGACTCATCATAAATAATAAATACTTGCATGCACAGTTTTAAGGCAGCTTTAATGGCCTTCTTTTGTAACTTCATGACTTAACTGATGACATATCTACGACAATACGTATACATACATAGATTCATTTGGGTTTGAATATGATACAACGCTTTAATATAGCCTAATAGAATAGTGCAATTCAAGAGCACGCTCTACGAGCACAGTTTAATGGCTGACAGGACAGGAAGACTCATTTTTACTGACATATGGCCTTGTCTCCGTAACGTTTCCACACTCGTTTGATTCGTGTCTGGTGCTGAGGTGAAGTTGAAAAGGTTAAACTGTCCCGTTTAATGTGCTTGTATATGGGTCCACTGTTGTTTATATCCTAACATTTTTCAAATCATTTTTGGTGAACTGTCCCTTTAAAAGGTGGTTTAATCCTCACACAAAGCTATCATGTGACTTCAGAAGACTTCTACAAGTCTACTTGTACAGGGCTCTAGACTCATTCTTCCCACTGGTCGCTCTTTAGCGACTAACTTTATTTACAAACATCATTTGGTTGCATTTTTTTTTGCTACAACATGGGATTAATCAATGCATGCTGATGTATTTTTATCATCATAGTATATAGTTATATGGTAACGAATGTGGTTAATATTCAACCTGTTCTTTTTCATCAGTAGTATTAATTTTGATTTCGAATTCGCGATAGTGTTGTCACGTTTTACAAGACGTTTATATCTTGTATATCGTTTTATATTTTATTTATATCTATACACCTTTCACTTTTTAAGACCAAAACAAAAGATGGATTCATTGTTATTCTTGATTAAAAAGCACAACAATAAAATAGTAGACTACAATGACAAACTAGCTTGTATGACATTTATTAACAAAAACGAAAACGAGGCATGACATACACCACATGCTATATTATATAGCCTACCGACTAATAAATTACAGAATGTTCAGCAAACACAGAGGAATCAAATAAATAAATTAAAAATTAAAGAAAGCTTTCATGGTGTAACGTGAGGTAAAACTGAAAAGATAAGCTTTTCAAAAAACAAATAGAAAAGTAAAACTAAACTGGCTGTCGGTGACAGGGCTTGCATGTTTTCCCACAAGAATACCAACATGTTCACCTTCTCTGCTTTAAGAAGTGGTCTTTACTTTAGCTTGAAAACCCAATCCTCTGTCTGCCATTGTTTCCTCAATATTCATGTCATTTTTGCTGCGCGCTGTGCGCACCATCGCGCTCGTGCTGATGTGGCAAGTATAAACCAGGCTCTACACCTAAGCACTCGCACAGAAAGCACCTCTCTTCACGTGATCAGTGAAATCTTTTTCCTGCTACAATGTGCCGTAGCTATGTAACGCACACTATATGGAGCTGAGCAGGCGCTTTGGGGCAGCGCAGACTATGAAAATACGTATAAATATTACGCCAAAAAAAAATTGATATGCAAAAATGGACTTTGGCGTGTCTATTCTATGCGCGTTTTTGGTGCGCATATAACATGCAGTTTTCGCGTGCATATGATACGAAATTTGTTGGCATGCATATGATACGCAGTTTTCGCGTACATATGATACGCATCTAGACCACAACCCTAATCCTACCCATCGCGTAGCATAGACACGCCAAAGTCCATTTTTGCGTATCAATACCACGAGTTTTCATTTTTATTTGGCGTACTATTGATACGCACTTTCATGAGATCGGGTTGAAATGTGACCACATCAAATTTGAACTCGCACATTCTCAAAAAATTGTCACAGTCTAGAGCAGTGGTTTTCAAACTTTTTTTAGAGCGACCCTATTTTTTTCTTTTTAAATTGACGAGACCCATATATATTGTGACGGGAGGAGCCAACGACAGACACAGTGGGTGTGGCGTCAGGCCTCGGAGAGGCTTTTATTAACAAAATAACGTGTCCAGGGAAAGAAGTGTCCAAAATAACCAGGGGGTCTGGTGTCCTCGTCGTGCTGCGGGGCTTGTGCAGGAGGGCAGTGTTCCAGGAGGGGAAGGGTCCAGGGAAGGGGCGGAGTCCGGCGGCCGCACGCGCTCCCACTCGGGTCCGGGGCGCGAGGGCGGCGGCTTCATCATAGCGGCGGCTCTTACACGTCGTCCACAGCCTTTGGTAGGACTTGTACGGCCCGACATCCTGGTCCGACGGCCGTAATACGGGTGCGGCTTTCGTCCGGACCGCGGGTTCGGCAGCTCACGTCTTCGGTGGCGCGATGTCCCTCTACGCACCCTTCCTGGACCCACGAGGACACCAGCGTGCATGCACGGGGGAAGAGACCGGTCTCTCGAGGAGAGGCGCGCTGGGCATTTAACAGCGGCGGTGATGAGGCTTCATTCAGTCCAGCTGTGCCTCATCACACGCCGCCAGCCCGCGTTGATCCCACGCCCCTCCTCTCATCCACCCACTCCAGTCGGGAGCCTGGTGAAGGGCGGCGAATAAGGGACGGGGTGGTGATGATAATGAGGGGGAGGGCCACTGATGCGTCACATTCCCCCCCCCAAGCGACATCCCCGTCATCGGTCGCCGCCCACGCAGGAGTGCTACCTTCCTCAACCAGGCTCCATACGGTCGGAGTGGGCGGGGCAGGGATTCCTCTCCGGGCGATCCTCCCTCTCGCACCGCGCCGGAACAGGGACAGAGAAACCGGTATTAGTCGACAGCCTCAACCAACCACAGGGTAAGATGACAAGTGGGGAAACGTCACTTACCCCTTTGGTGGCTGGGAGGCCGTCTCCGTCGTTTCTCCGTCCCACGCGCTTCTCCACGAACTTCTGCGGGCGAGAGGGGATGACGTCTTCAGGTGTTGCCCAACTGCGCTGTCTAGGCTCCGCCTTGCCCGCATTCTCCACCACTGTGACGGGAGGAGCCAACGACAGACACAGTGGGTGTGGCGTCAGGCCTCGGAGAGGCTTTTATTAACAAAATAACGTGTCCAGGGAAAGAAGTGTCCAAAATAACCAGGGGGTCTGGTGTCCTCGTCGTGCTGCGGGGCTTGTGCAGGAGGGCAGTGTTCCAGGAGGAAGGGTCCAGGAAGGGGCGGAGTCCGGCGGCCGCACGCTCCCACTCGGGTCCGGGCGCGAGGCGGCGGCTTCATCATAGCGGCGGCTCTTACACGCCGTCCACAGCCTTTGGTAGGACTTATGCGGCCCGACATCCTGGTCCGACGGCCGTAATACGGGTGCGGCTTTCATCCGGACCGCGGGTTCGGCAGCTCACGTCTTCGGTGGCGCGATGTCCCCACGCACCCTTCCTGGACCCACGAGGACACCAGCGTGCATGCACGGGGAAGAGACCGGTCTCGAGGAGAGGCGCTGGGCATTTAACAGCGGCGGTGATGAGGCTTCATTCAGTCCAGCTGTGCCTCATCACACGCCGCCAGCCGCGTTGATCCCACGCCCCTCCTCTCATCCACCCACTCCAGTCGGGAGCCTGGTGAAGGGCGGCGAATAAGGGACGGGGTGGTGATGATAATGAGGGGGAGGGCCACTGATGCGTCACAATATATATATATATATATAATATAAAGAAAGGAAGGAAGGAAAGACAACTGCACTACAGACCGGTCTCGAGTCCCACCGTAGAGCTTCGGAAGGATGCTCTGTTCCAAAATCAAATCACTGTTGGTTGCCTTCATGCACATCTATTCTGACATATCATATTTTGTCCAGTCCATATTTATGGTTATCACAATGTCATTGTGATTTCGAGAGAATATGCGGATGTCACTTCCGAAAGTTTGTTGCAAGTACGCCACATTGGTCCTCTTAGCAGCATGAAAAACTAAACTTTTATTCAAATTCTGAATGGAGAATAGGCTATATACAGCAAAGAAAGCGCGCAAAGTGTGTTTCCTTAAAAAGATGTCACTCATTTCAGTTCATCGCAATCTCTAATTCCGCTATAATCAATGAAACTGTCAACACAGCACAATTAATCTCTTATTTACATCACCTACACTTTGTTCATTATAATCAGAGGATTCGCATCGCGAGCTTCCAGAACTCTGGACTGAACAAGAACACACGCGTTCTGAGTGGTGAGTGGATTCTGACTCACTAAAGCCCCTCTGATTGGCCATTGCGTTATAGAAATCAACAGATATGTCTCTGATTTGCTACAATGTACAACGCTGCAAAAACAGAGCGCAAACACAAATACACATTTGATTCTGACCTGAGGCGGCTACCGGTTACTTTCGTTTTGTTGTTTATGTTATTTAGTTGCTTCTTTCCTGAGTCTTGAACTTGGTTACATACGTTTTCCTTAAATCATCCTGGCGACCCATTTTTTAAGTCTCGCGACCCACCCGAGGGTTGCGACCCAGGCTTTTGAAAACCACTGGTCTAGAGCCCTGTTTTATGACACTTTAATTGTGCTTTTACTCCTTTGTATAGCCTGAAATCTTCAGTTCCTATTCATTGTGATTGTAGAAAAGAGTGACCAGCACAGTCTTCAAAATTTCTACATTTGTATCCTACAGAAAAAAAGTAAGTTTGAATCAACAGGGGCTTTCATTTTGTTGCGAACTATTCCTTTA